>NC_138373.1:26873148-26937640 GCF_054177405.1 Leptonychotes weddellii
TTTTTTTTTTTAAGATTTTATTTATTTATTTGAGACAGAGAGAGTGAGAGAGAGAGAGCACATGAGAGGGGGGAGGGTCAGAGGGAGAAGCAGGCTCCCTGCCGAGCAGGGAGCCCGATGCGGGACTCGATCCAGGGACTCCAGGATCATGACCTGAGCCGAAGGCAGTCGCTTAACCAACTGAGCCACCCAGGCGCCCTAACCAGACCATTTCAATTGATGGGAACTCTGAAGAAAGTAAAACCAGATGAGGTGGGTAGGTGAAGAAACAGCAGGAACAGGTTTAGATTCTGGGGCCTGAATGGAGGTTAACCTTAGAGTTATGACCAGGATGTGACAGACACAGCAGACTAGGCAGAGGGACCCAGTGCAAAGGCCCTGAGGCCGTCACCATCTGGCTCAACCTTGCCTAACTTCAGGCATTTCCGGTTCCACTCACTTCCACACCTGCAGTAATAATACTCCAAGGGCTTATTGCTCTGCAGGCAGTAAAATATTTTCATACCCATTATTTCTTTAGCTCCTCCCATCAACATTACTATATACAGGTGAGGCAGGTATTATCTCCATTTTACACCTAAAGAAACAGGCTAAAGACATTTAAGAGACAGTACATGAGTACATAATAAGCAGCATTATAAGACTACATAATTAACAACATCTGTACTCCAGCCCTACCTAATCCCAAACTGATCCAAAGTAGATTCCAGATACACCCCATACCAAGGCAAACATGCTTACTGAGACAAATGTCCTCTCTCTCCTATACCCCCCCTTTACTCAAGTCATCCGTCTACACCAGAAAACCCTAACACAGTGTCAGCAAATACACAGCACTTGCACATTTACTCTCCATTCTGTGCTCATGACAGACATCACTAATCCATCCCAGCATTCTAGGTAACCACTGTCAAAGATCAAAGCTGGCCCTCCACAGGAAGGAAGCCTAATTAGCCCAAACCTAACACCTGTCCTCAACAACACTATTTGGTTTCCAGCTCCCACTTTGGCTCCCCTGCACCTAGCTCAGTGTCTGGTACACGGTGCATGCTCCATAATTGCTTTTTCAGTGGATAGGGGAGTAATTAATCTTGAGCCATGAGTCCCAGAATACTCCCCCCCACATTGAAACAACCCTCTTTCCAAGGCAGATGTCACTCTTGAATATGACATGTGCATATGCTAGTCTCTCTACAAATCCATGCAGGCCCACATTTCTGGGCTTCCTGAAAACTGGGACACCTAACAAAACCATCTAAATTCCAGGAACCAAAACAGGAATGGCAAAATGGAGCCCAACCAAAGCCCTATCTCAGGGCAAAAAAAACAAAAACCCCGGGCTGTGTTTAGAGTCTCCATAATAAACCACAACCTGGAGGCACGTGGGTGGTTCAGTCAGTTAAGCGTCTGCCTTCAGCTCAGGTCGTGGTCCCAAGGTCCTGGGATCGAGTCCCACATCGGGCTCCCTGCTCAATGGAGAATCTGCTTCTCCCTCTCCCTCTTCTCCTCCTCCCTGCTCATGCTCTCTCTCTCTCAAATAAATAAATAAAATCTGTTTTAAAAATAATAAAAATAAAAATACTTTTAAAAAATAAAGCACATCCTGTATCTTTAAACAAATCATCTGCAAATATAATAATTGAATCAACAATCTCTGTTTACTTGGCTCTCTAATGCACAAGTCAGGGGCTGCCCTGCCAACTCTAGATAATATCTAGCCCCTAAAGGGAATGGAATGCAGGTGAACAGCACAAAACCAATCCCCAAGGTTTGGGTTACATCATCAGTATTACCTTCTAGATACAGACAGGTCACAACCAACCTAACACAGCAGAAAACTCAGGGGGAGTACTAATCCTATAATTAATTCATTATGATGACTACCTTGCCAAAGGCCATGCTATTTATCACCCTTCCCATGTCCCCTTTTCACTTCCCCCGATGGACCTGAGCTTATACCTACTGGTCATTCAAGACTTAGCTCAAGGGTCCCCTCCACCAGGAAGCCTGCCTGAGTGCTTCCTCATTCTCAACTTCTTTCTACTGCAGCCCTTGACCAACCTCTCTGTTAATGATCTGCTTTAGAGATGCCTCCTCATCCTGACCTGAGCTCCCACACAACAGGGATTGTACCTCATTCATCTTCGTTGTCCCAGCACCTAGCACAATGCCTGGCTACTGTGGTAAAGATGACCAAAACAGTCCCTCCCCTGGGGGCATTCAGAATACAGGCTTGATGGACATTCAGGAGAGAGATGCATCTCAGAAGATCTCATGTAATCCGTAATCCGAACCCAGGTCAGTCAGGACTAGTGAATCAAACAGAACACACTTGTGTAACCCTACGCACACTGTAGGCACTGATTTATAACCTTGTCACCCGAAGGTTTCCGTTTCTTCTCATCTCTACTCACTTATATGATCATTCCTGCAAAATGAAAGGAGCACTTGTGCTAGTAGGGCTCTTTATTTCCTCCGCTCGGTCTCTCCTATTTCCCAGAATGCTCTCTGCGAGATGCATTCGGGCATCGCCGTGGTGGGTCAGCTACCTCCGTGGCACTTCATCACAGCTAACTTCTACCGTGAGTCAATGAACTGGGCATGTTTGTAATTAAGTAGGGGAACGTAACAGCGAATGTTTTCATTTTTTTTTTCAAAGCACCAGTCAAGGGACGCCTGGGTGGCTCAGTCGGTGAAAGATCTGCCTTCAGCTCAGGTCATGATCCAGGGTCCTGGGATCGAGCCCCGCATCGGGCTCCTCACTTAGTGGGGAGCCTGCTTCTCCCTCTGCCTGCCGCTCCCCCTGCTTGTGCTCTCTCTCTCTGGCAAATAAATAAATAAAATCCTTTTTTAAAAAGTTTTTAAATAAATAAATAAAAGCATCAGCCAAGAAAATCACTTTAAGTTTTTATGCATACAACTGTTGACCAGATGAATGGATAAATAAAATGTGGTATCTCAAGACAATGGAATACTACTCAGCAATACCAAGAACGGAAGTACTGACAACACACTATGACAGAGATGAGCCTTGAAAATATTATGCTAACGGAAAGAAGTCAGACCCAAAAAGCCACATGTTGTAGGATTCCACGAAATGTTGAGAAAAGGTAAATATTTAGAAACCAAAAGTCAATTAGTGGTTGCCTAAGGCTGGAATTGGGGATTAATTGTAAATTGGAACAATAGAAAATAGACATAATGAAAATGTTCTAAAAATGGGTGTGTTAATGGTTGTACAACTCTATAAATTTACTTTAAAAAAATCACTGCAGGGGGTGCCTGGGTGGCACAGTTGGTTAGGCAAATGACTCTTGGTTTCCACTCAGGTGGTGATCTCAGGGTCGTGAAACCGAGCCCCACATTGGGCTCTGCCCTCAGTGCAGAGTCGGCTTAAGACACTTCCCCACCCCCCTGTGTGCACCCTCTCTCTATATAAAATAAATAAATAAATAAATTTTAAAAATCACTGCATTGTACACTTAGAAGAGGTAGATTTTTATGGTATGTAAATCAGACTTCAATAAAGCTGTTAAGAATTAAAAATTAAAAAAAAAAAAAAACTGGGGTACCTGAGTGGCAGAGTTAGTTAAGCATCCAACTCTTGGTTTCCAATCGGGTGGTGACCTCACGGTCTGAGATCGAGCCCCACATTGTGGTCTGTGCTCAGCAGGGAATCTGCTTGAGATTCTCTCTCCCTCTCCCTCCGCCCCTCCCCGCCAAACTCAATCACACACATGTGCTCTCTCCCTCTCTCTAATAAATAAATCTTTAAAAGAAAACTGCCCTCAAGGTGCTCAGTAAAGCCTGATAAAGAAATGAAGGAATGGAAAATTGAATACCTTACTCCTGCTGAATTTAAAACTACCAACACCAGCAGAGCTTAACTAGCTTACTGCTGAAATTCTGCAAACACTGGTTTTCCTGAGTTTTGACCTATATTTCAAGACTCCTTATCCTGCCATATTAATCTGTAATAATATTCTTAGGAATCCTGTACCTTTTTATGGCAAATGTTAGAACAACTGACAGGAGCAGCAATAAAAGCTGCATTTTTACGAATGACATCAAATTAACCTTATGAAAGAGGGCATATTTCAAAGTGCTTCTTTCACTATGTTACAGGAACCTTTTGGGGAAAACCAAGTACATCATGAAAATGGACCAGATTATCCTCATGTGGAAAGCTCCAATGTCACCTGGAACAGAGTCAACTGTACCCATAAAAATCAGCCAATTAACAGCATCAGCCATATCTCAGACTTAGCACAGTACAATCACCACTAGCCATTGCAATGGGCCATGCTCTACATTTATGTGTAATAAATTAAATTTTCCAGAGGTTCACATCCTTCAACCTATAAATTTTCCTGGCAGATAACCAATCCTCAACGGCAATCTACAAGTTACATAAAGATTTAGGAATGAAGATACTAAAAACATTATCTACACCTGGGGAAAGTTAAAAACCACTAAAGATTTGACACTTGGGAAACTGGCTCAACAAACCATAGCACAGCTTATAACCGAATGCTATTTAGCCCTTAAAACTCAAACCTACAAGTTTGTAACATAAAATGAAAAATAAGCAGGATACGAAACTATATATTAAGTACACTCTCAACTATGCTAAAAAGAAAAACTCCTGAAGGGAATTATGTGAAAACATTAAGAGCCACTTGGTAAAAGAATTGCTGGTGATGTCTTTCTTGGCTTTATGCTTTTCTGAACTCAGCTTCTTTCCAAAACAAGTATTAAAGTAGTATTCATGTCTCAAGAATCAGAAATATTGCTACCTTGAGCTACAACGAATGGAGAAATACAATTCAAAAGTTATGCTGAGGGACACCTGGGTGGCTCAGTTGGTTAAGCGTCTGCCTTCAGCTCAGGTCATGACGTGGGGGCCTGGGATCAAGCCCCGCATCAGGCTCCCTGCTCAGGGGGAAGCCTGTTTCTCCCTCTCCAACTCCCCCTGCTTATGCTCTCTCTCTCTGACAAATAAATAAATAAAATCTTTTTTTTTTAATTTTTAAAAATAAGTTAAAATGTAAGTTATGGTGAGGAAAAAGCATACAACTATTTTAAATGCTTATAGAGAACTTGAAATAGCATTTTTAAAAAGCTTAGATTAAAAAATAAATTTTTAAAGATAAATAAATAAAAAACTGATTATAATGTTAAGCCAAAAAAAGCAGATCTACAAAGATATAAAAATGTTTCCAACCCACAAATAAAAAATATTGCAATAAAACTATAACATTAAAATTTTATTTTTTTAAGTAAACAAAATGGGGCAAGGGAATTCCATTTACAATAGTAACCAAAGTAAAATAAATCCTACTTTTAAACAAGAAAGATAAAAGTCCTATATGAAGAAAAGCATAATATTTTCTTAAAAGGTATAAAAGTCAAAATAAATAGAAATACCATTTTCCTGAATAAGATTTATTATTATATAAAATAAAATATAAATTAATTATGTATACATCAATTAATGCATAAATTGAATACAATTCCAATAAGAATCCCAAGGATTATACTAATAAGTCCAAGGAAGGACTTGGCACAGTGTGGTTTTGGGTGCAGGAATAAACATATTGATGGAGTATGGGGAAACCCCTCATAAAAAATCCAAATAAATATGGAAACATTAAATATAATAATAGCACTTCAATTCAGATGGGGAAGAATGGGCTGCTTAAGCAGGGGCAATAACACAAGTGGCTGGCTACAGGGTTGAAAGAAAAGAAGAATAAACTTGTGTTTCAAACTCCAGATAGAACAAAACTCCAGATGGATCAAGATAAAGAAAAATATAAATGGGAAAAAATAAAACTGTAAAAATAATAGACAAAAATACAGAAGAACCTCAGGACAGGATACTCTAAAACCAAAATTTTAAAGGTTCATTCAGGGCACCAGGGTGGCTCAGTCGGTTAAGCGTCTGACTCCTGGTCTCAGCTCAGGTCTTGATCTCAGGGTCATGGGTTCAAACACCATGCTGGGCTCCACACTGGGCATGGAGCCTACTTAGAAAAAAAAAAAAAGGTTCATATAATTAACTGCATAAGATTCTTAAATTTCTATATGGCAAAAGATACCATAAACATGGTAAAACAATAATGATATACTGGAGAAAATACTTATAGCACATATAACTGAAAAAGGATTAAAAGCCATAATACATGGAATGCTTCTACAAATGGGTAAGTGAAAGACAAGCAACTCAAATAATAATAAACTTTTCAACAAGTCAACAAACAAATCATGAAAGGAGGAAATATTGGCCAATAAACAGATGAAAAGATACTCAGTCTCACCAGTGGCCAGGAAAGTGTCACACAGTATTAAGATACCAATTCAGGACTATCAACTTTAAAACCAATCATAGACGGAGCACAAGTATATGTAAATGAGCACTGTTGGGAATATAAATGTGAATTGCTGCCTATTTCTGCAAAGAGATCAGACAGTACAATTTTTTTTAAGAATTTTATTTATTTATTTATTTTTGCGAGAGAGAGAGAGAGAGCGAGCGGGCACACACGAGATGGGGGAGGAGCAGAGGGAGAAGCAGACTCCCCGCTGAGCAGGAGCCCAACGCAGGACTCGATCCCAGGACCCTGGGATCATGACCAGAGCTGAAGGATCATAACTGACCAAGCCACCCAGGCACCCTAGACAGTACAGTTTTTTTAAATGCCCATATACTTGGACTCAGAAATCCTACTTCTAGCAATGTATCCCATAAAAATAAAAGCATTACTAATTTTAAAAATGGGCAAAAAGCATAAACAGACATTTCACCAAAGGGGATATACACATACAAGCATGAGAAAATATGTTCAATGTCATTAGGGAAATGCAAATTAAAACCACCATAAGATACCATTGCACACCTGTAAGAATGGCTAAAATAGGAAATCATGACAATACCAAATGCTGGCAAGAATGCAGAGCAACTGGATCACTTGCACGTTGTTGGCAGGAACGTAAATGGCACAGCTAGTCTAGAAAACTTGGGCAGTTTCTTATAAAACTAAATATGCAAATATCATCCACCCAACAACTACACTCTGGGTGACTACCTCAGAAAAATGAAAACATTATGTTCCCATAAAAACACCTGTACATGGATGTTTACAGCAGCATTATTTGCAGTAGCCAAAAACTGAAACAACCCAGATGTCCCTCAACGAGTTAATGAAGAAACAGAGTTTGGTCCCTCCATACCACGGAATACTTACTCACAACAAAAAGGCACACACACTGCTGATACATGCAACAACATGGGTGGATCTCATGGGAATCACACTGAGTGGGAAAAAAACCCAATCCCAAGAGGTTACACACTGTATGATTCCGCTAATGTAATGTTCTCCAAGTGACAAAATTATAGAACTGGAGGACAGGTTGGTGGTTGCCAGGAGTTAGGGATGGAGAGGGAGGGAACAGGAGGGAGGTGGGTGTGATAATAAAAGGTCAGCGGGAGGGATCCTGTGACAATGAAACTATTCCATTATCTGACTGTGGTGATGGGCAGGTGTCCCTATGCAGTGATCATCCTGCACAGAACTACACACGCACACATGCACACAAGTGCACACACACGCACACACACGCACACAAGTGCACGCGCACACAAATAAGTATAAGCAAAACTAGAGTTTTACAAGGTTTTATTACTAAGGGAAACTGGGGAAAAGGGAAACTGGGGACATCTAGGTGGCTCAGTCGGTTGAGCGTCTGCTTTCGGCTCAGGTCATGATCCCAGGGTCCTGGGATCGAGCCCGGCATTGGGTTCCCTCCTCAGCGGGAAGCCTGCTTCTCCCTCTGCCTCTGCCTGCAGCTCTGCCTGCTTGTGGTCTCTCTGTCTCTTAAATAAATAAATAAAATCTTTTTAAAAAAAGGGAAACTGGATTTTTCTATATTATTTCTTACAAATGTATATGAATCTATAATTATCTCAAAATTAAAAGTTTAAATAAACAAATATAAAAACACTAGTAGGCAAAGATATGTGTGTGTTTGTGTATACACACACACACAAATATTTTTATTGCAGCATTGTTTACAATAGCAAAAGCAAAAACAGAACTAGAAACAACCAGAATATCCATTAACAGGAAAATAGTAAATAAGTTATAGTACCTCCACACTACAAATATTACACAGAAATTTAAAAAGAATGAGATGCCGTATGAAATCAACCCTAAGAACCACCACCTTTCCCCCCACACACACACACATCTTTGAAATCCAGCTGTGCCTCATAATTGATGAAATTATATAATTAAAATTGGCATTGGTCATGAAGATGCCATTGATAGTAAGCTGCACCATTATGTCACCTACTGACCTGGAACAATCTCCATAACACACAGCCAAGTTTAAAAACAAAAACAATGGGGAGCCTAGGTGTCTCAGTCAGTTAATCGTCCAACTCCTGATTTCGGCTCAGGTCATGATCTCAGGGCCGTGAGATGAAGCCCTGTCAGGCTCTGTGCTGGGCGTGGAGCCAGCTTAAGATTCTCTCTCTCTCTCCCTTTCCTTCGGCCCCTCCCCACACCCTCCCCCACTCACATGCTCTCTCTATATATATATATTAAAAAAAAGGCAAGTTATAGAGTAATATAAATGGTATAGTTCCCATTTGTGAGGGAGTAGGAGAAAGAGGAGTGGGTTCCAATGATTATGTCCCCTCAATCATTTGCACTTTCTACATCATTTGAGTAGACTTAAGCATCCCTGAAAATTCATGCAAATTCATCCAGAGCAAGGATCATGAGGGCTGAGGCCCCACATCCCAGTGTGACAGCACCAGCATGCAAGGGCCCTCCCCCCACCCATTGCTGTGCCAGGGGTCCCAGGACCTGAGAATCAAGCCAGCCTGGTGCTCTCAATTAGTGCCACGTGCCATGGCCCGGAGCATGCTCTCTCTGTGCTAAGTAAATGGAATTAAAGTAAACTGCAGCCCAGAGATAAAGGACCAAAAAGATCTGTGAGAAAGATGGCAACCATCTAGAAGAAACTAAAATTGGCTTTAGTTTTATCCCATAGGCCATACAAAAATAAATTCTAGGTGGATTAAAGGTTTAACTGTAAACAATAAAAATCTTACAAAAAAATTTAAAAAACACTGCATGCACAATCTAACATTCGGAAGATCTTTTTAAAACACTGAAAACCTATGGGGGGCGCCTGGGCAGCTCAGTCAGTTAAGCGTCTGCCTTCAGCTCAGGTCATGATCCTGCGGTCCTGGGATCAGGTCCCACATCTGGCTCCCTGCTCAGCCAGGAAACTGTTTCTCCCTCTCCCTCTGCCGCTCCCCCTACTTGTGCTGTCAAATGAATAAATAAAATATTTAAAAAAAAAACAAAAACAATGAAAACCTAGAAACTGGTAGGTAGGCATATGGATCCATAAAAAGACATTTAATCATGTAAAAAATTTTAAATGTGGTAGTATAATAGATACTGTTATCTGTGCTTACAAAGATAATGGACAGATATGAAAAAATATTTGCAAAGAGAAAACAGATGAAAGATTAATTAATTATAATAATATATAAAGAGCTCTCACAAACTGACAAGGAGACAAATAATCCGGTAAGAAAATGTGTACTATGAAGGAGCTTTACACAAAACAGTAAAGTCAAATAGCCAAAACATATTTAAGGAAAAAAAAAAAAAAAAGATACTGAAATTCACTAGCAATCAAGGAAATGCAAATTAAAGCAACTGTGAGCCACCACCTTTTTTTTTTTTAAGATTTATTTATTTGAGAGAGAGAGTGTGTGTAAGGGCAGGGGGAGGTTGGGGCAGGGGGATAGGGAGAGACAGAACCTCAAGCAGACTTTGCACTGAGTGCAGAGCCTGACCCAGGGCTTAATCTCACAACTCTTGAGATCACGACCTGAGCCGAAACCAAGAGTCAAATGCTTAACCGACAGCCACGCAGGCGCCCTGAGCCACCACCTTTCACCCATCAGACCTACAAAACTTCAAAACAATAGGAAAGAGAAGGGTGGTCTCATGCACTGCCAGTAGAAATTTTTAGAAAGATACCTGATCACAATAATTATTAAAATTAAACACATATTGGGGCACCTGGGTGGCTCAGTTGATTAAGCATCTGACTTCCGCTCAGGTCATGATCTCAGGGTCCTGGGACAGAGCCCCGAATAGGGCTGGGCACTCAGCGGGGAGCCTGCTTTCCCTCTCCCTCTCCCTCCATCTCTCCCTCCGCTCATGCTCTGTTTCTCTGTCTCTCTCTCTCAAATAAATAAAATCTTTTAAGACAAATAAAGTATAAAAACTAAACACATATAGGGGCACTTGGGTGGCTCAGTCAGTTAAATGTCCAACTCTTGATCTCAGCTCAGGTCTTGATCTCAAGACTGTGAGTTCAGCCCTGCGTTGGGCTCCACACGAGACATGGAGCCTACTTTAAAAAAAAAATAAGTCAATTAATTAAATAAAATAAAAACACATATTCTCTTTGACCCAGCAACCCAACTCCTAGAAATCTATGCCGAGGAAATAAAATCCTCAGTATTTAAGTAAAGATGCTCAAGGGTGTCTGTTGTTTCATCATCCACAGTAGTGAACGCTGGACACGAAGTCGCTATTACCTCGTGGGCAGCTATTTGCACATATGCATCATGAGATATAATGCAACCTCTTAAAAACAATTATCAGATTTATAAAAGTAAAAATAATTACAACAATTACTGGAACCTTAACTTGGAAAGGTTTTGACAGGAATAGTGCCAAGAGAGAAAACACAGATACAGAACATTATATATCATTCAATTTTTGTAAAACAATGGCAATTAAATCTGTGTGTGTGTGTACACACGTGTGTGTTACTTGTAAAAATTATATGAACATGAAGAAAACCACAGAACAAATAATTTTTGGTCATGAACATAAGGTACTCAGAGGGAGGGAGGAAGAAGATAAAATAGAGGAAAAAAGAGGCCCCAAAAAAGGTTGACAAAGAATCAGAAAGAATTCAAGCCTGGGAGCAGTGAAAACTCACAGGCAGTAGTTACTGTAAGTGTGAAGGTTTGAGGGTGGCAGACAGGCATGTAAAAAGAAATCAAATAAATGTTCTACCAGAGGAGCCAGAATGAAAAAAATAACCAATTCTTCAATGGGTTGAATCACAATTTCTGACCATTTGCAAAAGTTACTAATATCAGCATAGTGACTGTCTTCTCTGGGGCAGCCAGACCTCCAGCTCTTCGTCTAGACGCAAACACAGCCTGGGACTCTCTTGGCAGACGAGGAGCTTCAGAATCAGGACCAGGAGCTGGCAGCCAGGAAGGAATCAGCTGAAGGAGCTGGTTCCATCAAGTGGGAAAAAGAGAACGGAGAAAACACAAGTCCCTAGATGCAGAAGGAGTGAGTAAATGGGAAACAAGAAACATAGAAGTGACACTAAGCCAGTGGCCCACAGGCTCTCCAAGCTTGGTCAGAGCCCATAGCCTGGGAGAAAGAAAATTCCACACCAAAGCTTGCTTTAAAACAAACAAAACAAAATTTAAAACAACACACAATTGCTCTGATTTCTGGCCACACCTTAGAGCCAGAGAACTGACGTCTCATCCTCCATGTCTCACTGTCCGTGTCCCGTCAGCCCCTCCGGCTTATCAAGGCTGTCATCAGGCTTCTCAATCCTTCCGTCTCTCCTCCCAACCACCTCTGCTCAGCCCTCCTGCCCAGTGCACAGAGCCACCCCTCACTGCTCCCCAGACCCCATCTCACCCCACCCAGCCCCCCCGCTCTGCACCTCTTCCAGAAATGCAACTCTGACTATGTTGTTGTCTTTCTTTGTTTTCCCCCACCCATACTATACTTTGCCATGGCACACATGGGACATGACACGAATTTAGGAGGAACAGAGATGAACATTTTTATGTTAATCATTTCAATGCGTCAAGGAAGAAAATAATCAGCCATCAGTCTTTTATTTCACTGATGGTATTACTTATGACAAGACCAGAGTAGACAGGGCCTTCACATCCCACTGCAAGTCAATATCTGGCTCAGATGGCATACATAAATGGCAAAAACTGTGAAAATGGAACACAAATAGCCATAGTTTAAGAAATGATACACTGTATTTACCCCAAATATACAAATGTAGTGATCCAAAGGGGCACATGCACCCCAATGTTTATAGCAGCAATGTCCACAATAGCCTAACATTGGAAAGAGCCAAGATGTCCATCAACAGATGAATGGATAAAGATGTGATATATATATATATATATATATATATATATATATATATATATATATATAATAGAATATTATGCAGCCATCAAAAAGAAAGAACACGAAATCTTGCCATTTGCAATGACATGGATGGAACTAGAAGGTATTATGCTGAGCGAAATAAGTCAATCAGAGAAAGACAATTATCATATGATCTCACTGATATGAGGAATTTGAGAAACAAGACAGAGGATCATAGGGGAAGGGAGGGAAAAATGAAACAAGACAAAACCAGAGAGGGAGACAAACCGTAAGAGACTTTTTTTTTTAAGATTTTATTTATTTATTTGACAGAGAGAGAGAAAGCAAGAGAGGGAACACAAGCAGGGGTGTGGGAATGGGAGAAGCAGGCCCGCCACTGAGCAGGGAGCCAGATGTGGGACTCGACCCCAGGACCCTGGGATCACGACCTAAGCCAAAGGCAGACACTTAACAACTGAGCCACCCAGGTGCCCCAATAAGAGACTCTTAATCTCAGGAAGCAAACTGAGGGTTGCTGGAATGGAGGGGGGTAGGAGGGATGGGGTGGCTGGGTGATGGACACTGGGGAGGGTATGTGCTATGGTGAACGCTGTGAATTGTGTAAGACTGATGAATCACAGACCTGTACCCCTGAAACAAATAATACATTATATGTTAATAAAAAATTTTAAAAAAGAAATGATACCCTATGGGGCGCCTGGGTGGCTCAGTTGGTTAAGCGTCTGCCTTCGGCTCAAGTCATGATCCCAGGGTCCTGGGATCAAGCCCCCAAATCGAGCCCCCAGGTCGATTCGGGCTCCCTACTCAGCAGGGAGTCTGCTTCTCCCTCTGCCCCTCCCCCTGCTCATGCTCTCACACTCTTCTCTCTTTTTCTCTCTCTCAAATAAATAAAATCTTAAGGAAGGAAGGAAAGGGAAGGGAAGGATAGAAACCTTAGTGGATAAAGTTCAAACACTTTCCCATGACAGTAAGAGAGGAACCTCCTGTCTTTCAAGACCATCCCACCATGTTCTCACACCACCCTACACTGTCCCAATGGCTACTCCTGCTGCCTGAATTGCCGTCCTACTCATTCGACCACTAAAGACCCCGCACTCACCTCTCACATCTGGACTATGTAATTATTACTACAGGCCACCATGACTGTCCACAATTTACCCGCGCATCTCCTGGATTCAATTTTGAGTTCCCTGAGGACAGCAACCAACTTGTCCAGTTTATATCCCCAGTGCCAACGTAGTGATCTACAAATAGATATCTGTTGGATGGAGGAATTAATGAACAATGAGTGTAGCCTTTAGTTTTCAAATTAGCCAAAACACTGGTATGTCTAGTCAGAAAGAAAACGTTTTGAGTTTTAGTAAGTTCCTACCGGCGGTGCCAAGCAGACATTGTTACATCTAAGGAAGTGGGGGCTGTGATCACCATCTGACTTTCCAAATGATATGACAGTGACCTAGAGAAGCTAAGTAAATCCCAAATTACACAGCTGGTAATTGGTAATTTGTGGCTGGGGTGGGCATCTGATACCAAAGCTCATACTTCATGCTCAGGGTCTCTCTCCACCATCAAGACGGGGATGATGAGGATGATAGCGATGATGGTGCTTACATATTGTTTCCGTGGGCCAAGCACTATTTTCTATAGCTATCAATATAAATAATATAAATATTAAAAATCAGACATGGAAATGTGCTCAGATTTGCTAAATGCCCTAGGGCTCCCCAGTAGCTAAAAATAATCTTTTTCCAAAAAGAAATCAATTCATTTGATCGATACAGTAAAAAAAAAGAATATACAATGTGGAACTATCTACTACAGATCCTCAAGGTGGAAATGAAGTGCTCAGGATAGGGAGGAGAGATAATCCAATTAATGAACCCCCAGATTGTCTGCAGGATGAGAAGAATTAGAATATCCAGTCAACACCTCAAACTAGTAGGTTGGTAAGAAACCTGTGAGAAACTGAAGACGAAAATCACATGATGAACATCCAGAGACATTTAAAAGAGGAAAAGGAATGCTCGGAAAGGCCATTTGGTCTCATAAGTGTTCAGGGGAATACATATGAGCATTTTCAACTACGTGAAGAATAACATTAGGGAACAGCAAAGGGCGACTGGTTTTGTTTTGTAGCTTCCTGAAAAGTTCAGAAATGTTTCTAATTCCTCACAGGTAAAGAAAAACCACCAAAACCAATCACTCTTCCTTGGCAAGCTTTGAAAGGAGGGGAAATGCTCCTGACTTCTTCTGACATAGTCACCAAAAGGGTCACAAAAATGTACAATTCCTGAATGTTCTGAGACAAAAGCCGACTCACTGCCTCCCCGTAATGGCAAAGACACCGAGTGTGCAGAGAACAGTCACCAAGTGTCAAGGCATTTTACATAAAATTACAGTGACAATAACAATAGCTAACAACTTCTGGAAACTTATTAGCCACCAGGCACTGTTCCAAAGGCTCCACATAAAATCACTCACAACTCTACCAAGTCAATATTATGGCAGCTGTACCCACTTACAGATGAAGACATCAGGGCACAAGAAAGTCAAAACTTGCCCACAGACCAACATGACTCGGGACTGGCAACACCAAGATTCAAACTCTGAGCCCCAAATCCCACGTGCCTTCTGCCACCCCGCAGCTGGGGCTACTGTTGACAATTCCAAGGAGAAACTTCCAGATTGTGCTCGGTAATTCCACACGGGAAGAAGATGCTTCTGTGGAACAATAACGTATCTAGCCCCGGAGGTAAACTCCAGTGCCTGCTGAGTTCTTCGGCCACTATTTCTAGAAGGCAAATTATTCAAAATAATACAGCCTCGCCATCGACCAGCGTGACTGACAGTCCGTGCAATAATTTTAATGAAGCACAAGAATGGATCTTTGCTCTTAGGGGAACACAGAGCAAGAGAACAACTCCAAGAGAGAGGGGTAAGGAGAAACGCACGCATTTCGGGGCCCAGTGACTGCCCCCACTTCCTCCTGGGGAGGTTTCTAAGGACAGAAGCTGATGAAACAAGCCCTGCCTCTAATTTCCCTTCATTTAAATGGTGTTTTACATTTGACACGAGGACTGGTGCATCTTGCTGTGTAATCTCAGAAGATCAAACAAATCTCCCTCCCACACCCTCAGGCTTTGCATCTGGTGTTAGCCCAAAAGTACTGTTTATCATGGAGAACCAAATGCCATACACAGCTTCAGACTCGCCAGGGCTCCTGCCCAGACTTCAGTCGTTCACAAACAGCTGGGCAACTTCTGTTACATCTGACGGCAGGTACTGTTATTTACTTGTCCGAGTCTGATTCATATTTTCCACGTAAAGAAGCCTGTTTTAAAAGGGAAAACTATCACTATTGCAAATGGAAAGCCAGCATCATGGGCCCTACAGAGTAAATGTAAATGCAATCAAAGTATTAAATTCTGTCTCTGCCACTCAGCCAGAGGAAGACTGAGCCTGAAGCCTCTGTTTAAAGAGAAGGGGGCTGCTGGAGACATACTACTCTGAAATGGGAGGATATTGTTGTTTTTGTAGGTCAAAAGGATCAAATATTAGCAATTTCATTTAATTCAACCTAACATTAATACCAAACCAAGTCTCACCACCAATATCATTGAAACTTAAAAAGAAAAGGCGAATCACTGAGCCACTAGGCAACTGAAAGGAATCTAATGCCATGACATTTAACAATTGAAATGACGTTAAGCACTTGCAGTGAGACAAATCTCTCGTCTGGGGAAACTGTGTTAGAAAAACAGGAGGAGGTGTAGTGCCAGAGAGTGAGGACCACAGCAGGAATACGAAGTCTGTCTCCAGTCCTGCTCCACTACCCACAAACCATGTGACCCACCCAACCAAAGTCTGTGCCCCCAGCACCAATGTGTACCAGATACTAAGTTAATGCTGCATAAATGACCAGCCGCCAAGTTTCTACACTCGTAAAAGTAGGGAAATCATCCCCCCTCCTGCTTGTCTATACCTCAGGGTCATTGCAAGGATCAAATGAGACTGATGATGGAGACATGAACATTTTTTTTTTTTTTAAGATTTTATTTATTTATTCATGAGAGACAGAGGCAGAGGGAGAGGCAGGCTCCCAGCAGAGCAGAAAGCCCAATGTGGGACTCGATCCCAGGACCCTGGGATCATGACCTGAGCCGAAGGCAGACGCTTAGCCAACTGAGCCACCCAGGTGTCCTGAGACCTGAGCATTTTTAAACCACAGACTACTGTCACAAGAAAGACTGTCACTACAATACAGTAGCAAGAGGGGACAGCTGTTGGGCACTGCGGGCAACCCGTGTTCGTAACAGTCACCTTCAACACAGTACCCAGATTTCATTTGAAGGTTTATTTCTTCCTCACTGGATCCTGTCTTGGGATGGTGAACCCAAATAGACGTCTTGCACTGAGCAAGCCAGTGGAGTCCCAGGAGGCTCCTTTAGCCAAATCCTTCTACTGGCAGCCAGAACTGGCCAATCAGGTGCTTCCTCCCTGGAATGTCAATCTTGAGCAGAATGAGAGTCACTTCAGCAGCGGAACCTTAACTAGACTGCCATTCCTGCTAGAAGACCATTTCTGGGCCCGTTTCCAGCTTAGGAGGCTTCCTTCCGAAGTTGTCTTGACTCCTTCCTGTTTCCAAACCTGGCCTGCCCTCAACTCTATAAGTTCACAACTTCCTTAACTGGAGTAGATTTCTGTTGCTTGTTACCAAAGAGCCTTGGCAGAAACCAGCTGTGTACTATCCTTTCAAAGGTTCCCACTGATGTTCATCCAACCAGCTGGAATCTAGCTGTGACCATAGGCCAATACTCCCAGTCATGCCTAGAACTTTGCCTTAGTAAATTTTAAATTTACTGCCTGCTGCTCCCCGCTGCTTGTGCTTGTTCTCTCCCTCTCTCTCTCTCTCTCTGTGTCAAATAAATAAATAAAATCTTAAAAAAAAGAAGAGAAAATGGAGCTCTTTAGATGTGTCTCTTCCCACATCATTCTTCTGCAGGAAGCTAAGAACCAGTGTCTGCTAAGACATAATGGATAATTGGAAGGGATGTTTTCTTAAAAGGCCAAGTGTTATCTTTGAATGCCATTTTATTTACTTTTTTAAAAGATTTTATTTATTTATTTGAGAGAGAGAGAGAGAGCACGAGAGTGGGGGGAAGATCAGAGGGAGAAGCAGACTCCCAAGGAAGGAGCCCAATGGGGGACTCGATCCCAGGACCCTGGGATCATGACTTGAGCCGAAGGCACCCACTTAACCAACTGAGCCTCCCAGGTGCCCCTAAAGAGCTCCACCTTCCAAATAGGGCTGAGAACTATACCCAGAGTTACACAGAAAGAAACCTTCCATCTTCGATTGTTCCTCTAAGAGCAAAAGAGAACGTCGATAAGGCTCACTGATTCACATTTGCCCTTCCCTTCTGTTTGCAGACTACTATCTCCATCAGGAGGCAGCATGGGCAGGAGGCAAAGCTGAGTGATGACTGTCCCCCCCCACCCCCCGACTTCATTCCCTGGGGAGTGAAATTAACACCTACCTGGCTTGCACTTCTACACACAGTATCTGACTTAATCCTCACAAGTGGCAAGGTAGATGTGATGCTGATCACCTTTTTGGACATGTGGGTTTTTCCCACACAACTAAGCAGTTCTCTGACACCAGCTGGGTGTCCTACAACTCCACTCGATTCTGACACCATCTACCTAGAGACAGCGTTAGATCCCACAGGTGAAGATCTCAGTTCTACAAAACTGCACACATCCCCCCCTACTTCAGATGTTGGTTGCAAGCCCAAGTTATCACCTGTACTTCTGACTGACTGGCTATGTATCTCGAAGATTCCCACGGGACCTCCTCTGTGGGTTAATTTGCCAGAGTGGCTCACAGAACTCAAAGAAGCATGTAACTCAGGAACAGCCAGGTGGAAGAGATGCGTAGGGCCATGTAAGGGAAAAGAACACGGAGCCTCCATGCCCTCCCCAGGCACACCTCTCTCCCTGTGCCTCCGCATGTTCACCAACCTGGAAGCTCTCTGAGCCCCATCCTTTCGGCGTTTTATGGAGGCTTCATCACATAAGCAGGATTGATTAAATCATTGGCCTTTGGCAATTGAACTCCATCTCCAACCCCTCTCCTCTCCCCAGTGGTGGGGGGCTGGGAAAGAAAGGTCCAACCCTCTAATCACAGGATTGGTTCTCTTGGCAACTGGCCCCCAACCTTTGGGACTTTCTAAAAGCCACTGCATTAACATAACAGAAGACACCTTTATGGCTCTTATCACTGTGGGAATTCCAGGGGTTTTAGAGCTCAGTGCCAAGCATGACCAAGAACAAATATAAGTATTTCCCAATCCATGGTATAGAGCAAGGAAAAAAGATCCAGATGACCAGGACTTGGCGGGGGGAGGTGGGAGGTGGGGGGTGCTGGGGGGGGTAAAATTGGTGTCAGGGATCTGAAGATTATTAAAAGGCTTTAAAAACAAACAAAACAAAACAAAAACAGAAAAGGCCAGGCCAGGGTAGCTAGAGCAAAGAGCGAGACTGTTAGGGATCTGAGTCTTTTTCCACAGAGCAAAGAGAAGCCAGGGGAAGGCTCTCCCCCGGGGGGTGGGGGTGGGGGGGTGACAGGAAGGCATCTGAATTCTGCAGAAGTCTCTCTGTGCAGATGAAGCAGGACAAGAAAGAAGACAGGGAGTCAGCCTATGGCAGCTATCCTGTAAGAGATGTGGTGACTGGGACAGGTGACAGCAGGGGAGCTGAAGAGAAGAAAAGACATCTGACATCGCTTCTGGTGCTGGGCCATTTGTCAGGGGTGGAGGAGAAAGGAGACTCACCTATCTTTTCAGATCCCACAACAAAATGTTCACAGACTTTCCCTCCTGAGCTTAAGCTTTCTCACAGAATAAGGACAATGACGTGGCCTTTCCTATATGAAAGTGGTACCACTTTACGCAAACATATTTCAAAGATAAGACCAAGACTGTTATTGAGAAGGAGCCCTCAAGGTGAGGGAAAAACATTTTTTTTTAAACCAGCTTCAAAACTAACAAAATCACTCAATGCGCTATATAACACAGGAAGAACAAACTTTGGAGCCCTAGAAACTAGGGTCCCACTTGCAAGTCTAACTTTCTCAGATGTCTAACCGAGGCTGCATTATCCTACCTCTGAGTCTGTTTTCTTATCTGTAAAGAAGGGGTAACACCATCACTCCTCCCGGGGTTGTCCTGAAGACGAAGCATCAACATGAATCATGAATGGCAGGAGCCAGAAGCAGTCACTATTATTAATATAAAGCAGCATACTCCTTTTAGCCATAAACTACAGCTCTCATTGAAGGAATGAACCTTTTAACTTCTACTATAAAACATAATATTGTACCCAATAAAAATCTTAGTTGTAAATTCTGTTATATAAGAACACACTAAGGGCTGCCTCGGTGGCTCAGTCGTTAAGCATCTGCCTTCAACTCAGGTCATGGTCCCAGGGCCCTGGGATCGAGCCCCTCATCGGGCTCCCTGCTCGGCGGGGAGCCTGCTTCTCCCTCTCCCTCTGCCTGCCTCTCTGCCTACTTGTTCTCTCTCTCTGTCAAATAAATAAAATCTTTAAAAAAAAAAAATCCCACATCAATCTCTCAGACTCTGTTTTCCCACTTTGGGATAATAAAACCAGTCGCTATACATTAAGCTGCATTAGCCCAGCTGTCAGGCAAGCCTGGTCCATGTAGGGCCAACTGAGCAGGCTCCAGGCTGCCCCATGCCCTGCCATCCGTGTGCTCCCACCACTGAAGAATTAATAATGCCGGGCACCTGGGTGGCTCAGTCGTTAAGCGTCTGCCTTCGGCTCAGGTCATGGTCCCAGGGTCCTGGGATCAAGCCCCCCATCGGGCTCCCTGCTCCACGGGAAGCCTGCTTCTCCCTCTCCCACTCCCCCTGCTTGTGTTCCCTCTCTCGCTGTGTCTCTCCCTGTCAAATAAATAAAATCTTTAAAAAAAAAAAAAAAAAGAACACATTAACATTTAGAGATGGATTCTCTCAGGAAAAAAACTGGACAATCATGAGGGGGAAAAAAAAAGTGAGGAAGAAGTCCTGAGTCCACATACCCATACACATCCACATGAATGCACACGCTTGTGTGCATATACACAGGCAGTCTAGGATGGGATGGAGAGTTGCCTTATTGAATAGTAAGCCTCCTGGATGATTCTGATGCAAGTTGACCTTGCATCCCCAAATCAGGACCCCTGTGCTGACCGGGGCCAGGCCCCATAGTAGAGCCTCATGAAAAACTGAAGCAATAAACCGGTCTAATGATCTGATGCCACAAGCATATGCTGAGAAGCTAATGTGTGACAGGCACGAAATGCCCATGCAAAACACTAGAGGAGTCGCCCCTCTGCCCTCAGGGCGCACAAGTCTCATGGTGGCACAGATATTTAAACACCTGACTATGGCACAACACAATGCACACGCTCAGCCGGACAGCAAGTCTTTCCTGAGCACCTTCCGCATGCTTCCAGGCACCGGGGATACATCAGCGAATAAGACAGCAAACATCCCTGCCCGTACAGAGCTGACATTAGGACACAGAGACAGAAATCAACAAAATAAAAAAGCCTAAAGTACAGTCTGTTGGTGGGTGCTAAGTGTTAAGAAGAAAAACTAGAGAAAAAAAAGAGAATAAGGGAGGGGTACAGTTTTAAATCTGCACCCGTTCAAATAGGCCCCGCAGCTCTATTAAAATGTAGCACTTCATACTTTGCTCGCAGCTGGTAAAGTAGCACAGACACGGGTCTGAAAGGACAGACAGGGACTGGCTCTGCTGGGCGGGGTGGCGGCCACTGCCAGTCTCCAGGATGAGATGAATGCTGAGCGCATGAGTTCTCTTCCCTTCCTTTGTGGGAATGCTCCTCCTGCCACCATGAATCAGCCCTGAATGATTTCACAAAGCAACGGCCTGTGTGTCTCTTACCTTTGCCAAAACATTTCCGTCTCCTCCCAGTCAATGTGAAAAGCTTATGCAATTACATCAGCCCTTCCTGGGTCATGAAGGTCAATGGCAATTTTTAGGATTTTTTTTTTAATTATAAAGGAAACACATGACCACAGTGTAAAATACGAAAAATGTCAGAAAGTGTAAGAATTCCCAATATTCTCAACCCCAAGATTACCTCTGTTCACATTCTGATGTGTTTTTCACCAGAGTGGTGGTTTAACATAGCTAGCATCACTCTGCATCCATATAATTTTGTATCTTACTCTTTTTATGTTAACTACATATATAATTTGTAAATTACTACACGTGCATTTCTCTGCTTAAAACAAATGTTGTATGGACATCAATTTTAATGGCTACATAACATTCCGTCCTCCTGATGCACTGCACTTTATTAACCATTTCCCACCTGTTGAGCATTTAGATTTCTGAGTTGCCATCATGATCAATTACCCTGAAAATAACTTTATGTAGAAAGGTATTTCAGGGGGCACATGGGTGGCTCAGTCGTTAAGCGTGTGCCTTCGGCTCACGTCATGATCCCTGGGTCCTGGGATAGAGCCCCGCATCAGGCTCCCTGCTCAGCGGGAGCCTGCTTCTCCCTCACCCACTCCTCCTGCTTGTGTTCCCTCTCTAGCTGTCTCACTCTCTGTCAAATAAATAAATAAAATCTTAAAAAAAAAAAAAAAGGTATTTCAGGGAATTCCCTCGGAATGAACTACTAGAGGGAAGGAGCATCACAGGAAGCTGCAAATACCCTAGACAGGTAGTCACAGCATGGGTGGTCTACAGATCACCCAAACTGAATCCCCACACCCCTCAGCTGCAGAGGCAGAATACAGAAGCTAGTCATCTCTGGCCACCCTTTTGGTCTTGACAGTAAATGGTTTTAGAAGCGACATGTTTACCTGCTGTCGGAATCCGAGGCAATCTCCTTTCTCCCTCCAAAGCGGATCTGGCACTGCAGGGAAAGAGAAGTCACTGAGATCGGCAGTTGGGATGGGACACTCAGACATCACAATCAGTCCACACAGGCTTTCGGGATCCTGGGACACACAGGGTGCACTAGGTGTCAAGCCAAGATGTGAGATGGTGGACACCCCAGCCTTCCAGCCACCGCCTACAGGAAGGCCTTATCTGCCACTTGTACAGAGTGGGGAGCCTTGTGGGAAAACAACACCAAGAGGAAAACAAAAGCACACAGCCTTGTGCGGGTTATCTAGGAAGCTTCTTCTGTATGTCAGAGGCTGGCTGTCTGAGCACAGAGCTCCCAATGGGACAATTAAAACTTACACAAATCTGTGATGATGGGTGCCTTTGGAAAGGGCCCCAAAGTTGTTATGACTGCCTATAAAATTATGGCAGCATGCTTCAAGCTTCAACCATGCCATCCGGTTGTACTGCATGACATTTCACCCAGGGTGGGTACTTATAAAAGCAAACCATTCGGGGCACCTGGGTGGCTCAGTCATTAAGCATCTGCCTTTGGCTCGGGTCATGATCCCAGGGTCGTGGGATCGAGCCCCGCATCGGGCTCCCTGCTCCGCGGGAAGCCTGCTTCTCCCTCTCCCACTCCCCCTGCTTGTGTTCCCTCTCTCGCTGTGTCTCTCTCTGTCAAATAAATAAATAAAATTAAAAAAAAAAAAAACCATTCTTTCTTCTTTAATTGTGGTAAAAAATAGATAACATGAAATCTACCATTTTAACCATTTTAGTTATATACCATTCGATTCACAAAACTGTCACCATCAGCAGTAGCCACTACTGTCTTTTAAAGGTGTGGAATCTCCTCTGTGTGTAGCAGGCTTGCAAGATTCCAGAACTTATTCTCCAAATGAATGAATCAATGAATGAATGAATGCTTTTAAATGATACATATGTCAAAACTCATGGAACTGCACACTTTAAATCGGTGTATTTTATTGCATGCCTCAGTTATACCTCAGTAAGATTGACTTTTAAAAGGTCTGTGTACAATGCTTCCATCTCCCCAGTCATAACAACAACAATAGTAACAGCAGCTCTGGGCATAGGCTCCAATTTATTTCTGTTTAATGGCTACATTCAAAGTGGTCCCACTTGCCTCTTCATTTTCTTATTGTATTTCCCACTTCTGGGACAAAGAAACAAATAATGTGGATTCCGTATTTACTGCTGGGCCCTTTAGCTACTTCAACAAATGCAAACCCCTCGTCAGCCCCTCTGGAGAGCAGTGACTCGATGACAGAGAAGAGGGATGCCCAGAGAGGCTAGATGAGTTGCCCCAGCACACACAGCCTTGAAGAGATGAAGCTGGCATTCGGCTCCAGCTTCACCTGAGCCTGCGTCCTTTCCACCACACACCACACCTGGGCGCCAGGAGGCTGGGGAGATGCCAAGTTCTCTGGGTTCACTTCAACACCTGACACGCATCTCTATGAAAGTACTGACCTCCCTATATGGTGACCGCATGCATAGAATTGTCAGTGACGCCTTCTGAAATGTGAGCTACCTAGAATTCCCAGCATTGGATCCTAGCTCTGCTACTTATTACCTCTAACTCCTTAAGCGAATTATTGCATCTTTCTGAGCTTCCGTTTCTTTGTCCGTAAACTGGAAACAAGTGCAGGAACCACCTCACAGGGTGGATGGAAGGATGAGAGGGGAAGCACTCAGTGGAGAGCCCGGCACGGGACTGACGTGTGTGCAGTTAACCATACATGTCTGGCACACACAGGCAAGCACTCTGAAGCCAGCCTCGTGCCAAAGCTTGCTTCCACACCCAGCCAAAAGCCGGATATCAAAAATTGCATCAAGCCATCGGAGCAGAGCCCACCTGGAGGACCCACGCGACCCTGGGCATGGTTTCGCTCCTCCTGTGTGTCTCTGTTCTTGTGCCCAAGAGGCGCTAACTCCAGCCACCACTTCAGCGCCCGGAAGAGTTGCCCTGAAACACAACTGTGGGGAAGTGAGACTTTGACATCGACACCAAAGCCCTTCTCAAAGGGACATCATGACGGACGGGGTCCCCCATGGCGTTAAAGAGTCAGGACATGGGGCGTTCCTCCGTCAGTACTTCTGACTGCCCTCCCTGCTCTCTCGTGGTCACTACGAGCCTCACTGCTCCCAGACAGGAAGTGGGGGTAGGTCCGTGCAGAAGGGACTTCGACGTGAACTGCCTGACACTGTTACTTGACCTGAGAGTCAAATGGGAGCTTTCCTCTTACCTGTTTCACTGCATCCAGCAGACGCTCCAGCAGAAACTGTCTTTTCAGGTCATTGTTCTGTGATCCTAAAATGCAACGAGGCTTCATTAGTTCAGTTTGACACGAGCCTTCTGCCACAACAGGCTTCAGCCTCCTCTAGAGTGAAGGCACCAATAATCTACCTCATTACAGTGAAGTTTGGCCATTTGCCTGTTGCTACCTCACAGGAAAGCAGCTAAACGAATGTCTCCCACATTTGAAAAACGTGTCCGGAAAGGTCTAACTCAGGGTTTCTCAACCTTGGCGCCACTGACATTTGGGCCAGATCATTCTCTGTGGTGGGGGCTGCCCTGTGAACTGCAGGATGCCTAGCAGCATCCCTGGCCTCTACCCACCAGACACTATTAGCATGCACGCACGCACACACACACACACACACACACACACACACCAGTTGTAGCAAAATGTCTCCAGATACTGCCAAATGTCCTCTGGGGGACAAAACTGCCCCCAGTTGAGAACCAGCAGTCTAATTTACCATGCAGGTTCCCTAGTATGGCAGGCACTGCCCACTGGCTGACCTCACCATCGGCTCTGACGTCCTTTCCCCATGCCACCTCCCACGGTACAAGCTGAAAAGCCTAATTACTCCTTTTCTCGGCCTCTTTTGGAAGGCTGACCTTAAGAAGTTCTAGCTGACGGGCGCCTGGGTGGCTCAGTTGGTTAAGCGACTGCCTTCGGCTCAGGTCATGATCCTGGGGTCCCGGGATCGAGTCCCGCATCGGGCTCCCTGCTCGGCGGGGGGTCTGCTTCTCCCTCTGACCCTCTTCCCTCTCGTGCTGTCTCTCATTCTCTCTCTCAAATAAATAAATAAATAAAGAAGTTCTAGCTGACAAGATGTAAGCAGAAGGGAGGGATGGGGGAAAACCATTCCTTCCTGATAAAGGAACAGTTGTTAATGGTTTCACTCCTCCTTCCATCCTTCACACCTTCATCATAACCACGCTGGGCAGAGTGGCACCACGGCCATGAGGCAACAGCCCAGAGGGAAGGCCAAGAGAACCACAGAGATACCAGCCCTCACACCATTTCACTGCTGAACCAATACTAGAAATCTCCGGCCTCTCATACAGCAAACAACCCCGTTTGTTCAAACCACTGGATGCTGGGCTGTTTACTTGCAGCCCAAAGCATTCCTAACTGATACACGTGGCATGCACCAAACTTCCATTTAAAAGGGTCTGAGGCAGGGACACTTCAAAGCACCAAGCAGACCACTATAGAGCTACATCTGATGCCCCACAGGAGGCCCAGTGACTCCAGTCAACAGGGACACAGCTCTGTACTGTGATGCTCCAGACAGAGAACACAGTCATTTCAAAGGAGACTCAAATTCAGAGGTACAAGAACAGATGCCCCACACCACTGGCCTTGAAGTGCCACCAAGCTGCTTCTTGCTTGGGCAATTTATCATGGGCTTCGCCAAGGAATCCCAGCAGGGCATCCTCGCAGAGACGGTCAGTGACTCATCCGAGTTATGTCAGGGCCACTGGGTTGATAACAACTGTGACCACGTGTTGAGCACTTCCTGCATGCCAGGCACTAAACTGAGTACTCTGCATGCATCACATCCTGTCATTTCTACACCTCCCCCCCACCCCGTACAAGAAAAGTATTAGGATCCCCACGCTGCAGATGGGAAAACTGAAGCCCAGAGATGACAGCAAGCATGTGCACTGACCCACTCAGTATTTATTTAACTTCTACTGTGTGCCAGGCAATGTGCTGAGTGCTGGGGATATGGGAGTGAAATGGTACAGAAGATCCAGCCTCCCATGGAGCAAAAATCGCACCTAAGGAAACCTAAACTGAGATGATGTCAGAAAGTCATATTAGGAAGAAAAACCAAATGGAGTGATGAGACAGGGAGGAGGCAAGACAGCCCCGTTCACCAGGGCAGTGGTGGAAGGCCTCCCCACACAGGTGACATGTGAGCTGAGCCCTTTATAAAGAGAAGGAGCAACCCTGGAAAGACATGGGAGCCCAGCATTCCAGGCAGAGCAGATAGACAGGGTGGATGCCTGGAGGCAGGAAGAAACTAGGCTTCTGGTCTTCCAGGAGCAGAAGGAAGTCTGCCATGACTTGAGCAAAAAGCAAAAATGAGGAAGGAAAGATCAGACAGGTAGGCCAGGGCTAGTCACAAAGGACCTTGCGAACTAAAATAACAGGTTTTGTTCTAATTTGAATACTAATTGGTGGAACTACGATCCTTACTCAAGACCATGCCCCTGGAGAGTCTGTGTCGGGGCCACCACACAAGGCTCCTGCCTCACTCCAGGCCCACAGATGAAACCAGGGAGTAGACACACCACGGACACTCGGTCATAGCAACTGACTTCCTGAACATTGTCATTGTTATTCTTCTCTGGAGGGGCTTTGAGAAAGGGGGTTTGAAGGGTCATTCAGGATGTCTGGAGACCACCCCCCTACCCAAAGTCCCCAAACACCTCCCTTGATACCTATGTCTATCAGTAAATCCTACTTTTTTGTTTAGCAGTTTTGGCTTCTGCTCTTCTCTCTCTAACATCAGGATGGACAAGTGAGGCTTTCTTTCTTCCTTCATCCAACAACCCTACCTGCCCTTGGGCAATACCAGCTGGAAACTTGACAAGGTTTTCCACCCTGAAATGCCTTTGCTATTTTTTTTTAATCAAAGAAGTAATTTATGTGATAGAATCACCATATGACCCAGCAATTCCACATCTGGGTAGACACCCAAAAGAAATGGCAGCAGGGTCTCGAAGAGATACTGTACGCCCATGTTCATAGCAGCATCCTTGGTGGTAGCTGAGACGAGAAAGCAACCAAGTGTCGATCGACAGATAGACGGATAAGCAAAATGGGGTCTATCTACACAATGCACTATTATTTAGCCTTCAAAAAGGAGGAAATTCTGCACTATGCTACATGGATGAGCCTTGAGGACTTTAGGCTGAGTGAAATAAGCTAGTCCCCAAAAAGATAAATACAATTCTAATCATAAGAAGTAGTCAAAATCACAGAGACAGAAAGTATGATGGTGGTTTCCAGGGACTGAGGAGAGGGGAGGATGGGGAGTTATTGTTAATGGGAACTGAGTTTCAGTTTTACAAGATGGAAAATCAAGGGGATGGGCGGTGGTGACAGCTGCACAACAGTGTGAATGTATTTAATGCCACTGCACTGTCCGCCAGAAGTGGTTAAGATGGTGAATTTTGTTATGTGTATAACCACGATAAAAAAAAGTAATTCATGTAAAAAAATAATTATAAATCAGGAAAGCAGGTAAAAAGAAAATAAAAATCTCCATCATCTCATGACTGATCATTTTTAGTGCAGTGATTCTCAAGCTTTTGTATTCACACGAAATCTCCCAGGCTCTTGTTAAAGACAGGTTCTGATTCAGCAGGTCTGGGTGAGACCTGGGATTTGGCGTTTCTCACAAGTTCCCGGATGCTGCTGATGCTGCTGGTTCCTGACCCACGCTAGCACAGCAAGGATTTCGCACCCTACCCTTCCTGATTTGCATGATGATCCGGGTTCTTTTTTACAGTATCTGGATCCACTGCTCTTTCTAGATGAGATGTCGGCAGCCTCCTCTGCCTTACCCCGCAAAGCCTCTCTTTGTGGTGGGAAGAAAAGCCTGTTCACTACAGAGGATCAGCCCTCCACTCACCCTCCCTGGCTGCAATCCCTCGGCAGGTGAGAAGTGCACCCGAATGAGGCAGTCCTGACCTCAGCAGAGGCACCCGTGGCCATCCTGGCCCTAACTGGGGATTCAGAGAAGGGAGTCTCAGAGGGTGGAGGGAGCACATGCAGCTTTGGGAGCATGTACACACTGCAGGAGGTGCCCGGGAGGCCATGGCCACGAGGAGCAGCAGAAGGAGGACCAGCGGGAAGTCACAAGGCATCATGAGCTCTCATCCCAACAGAGCCACTTGCTGGCCATGTGACAGGGACAGTCACTTCGCTCCCCCGGGCACTGGTTTCTGCATGAGATCATACTCTCCTAGCTCCGCAGTCTGGAACATGGGGCCCCCGTGCAGACAGGCAGGCAATCTATGCTACCAGTGTCTTTCCTGTCTTCTTCCAGTGAGCAAGAGGAGACTACAGCACCCCTGCCAGGGCCAAGAAGAATCCCCCACTCTCAAACGCTGCAACCACCGGAGGGGAGCAGGGAGGCAATGCCTACCCACTGAGCCTCAACAGTGGGGAAGCCATTAAGCGACTGACATTTAATCTTTGACATAGGAAATGTGGCTCCATTCACCAGAGCACTGAGGCTCAGCGTGGAGCACCCAAGGGCAGTCCCATGGGAAGTACCCAAGGAGGGATTCAGTTTCAAGTCCACTAGCTCCAGGCTCGGCCGTCTGCTAAATCTTGCTGGCTCTTAAGCCTTTGCAACAAACCTGCAGTCAGCCCCACTGCAGCTCAGGGATGATTTCTCGGTGATTCTCTTGAAGGAAGCCCCAGCCTTCCTGCTCTCTTTCTTTTCCAAGGGCAGCCCTCAGTCCACACTATTGACCAGATGAGCCAAAAAAACAGGCTTCTTTTGAATTTCTTGTTAGATCATCATCAAAAATTAGAATAGAAAATGTAAGGGTGCCCCCAGGGGGCCACAAAGCCCTCAGAGAAATGCAGTGATCCCCTGCGGCTCTAACTCAGAAGTCACACGTGCATGTGAAAAATCAATCACCTGGCTCATGTGCACCCCTGTTGTCTTTAATGTTTAGAATCCTTAGGATCCTACATTACTTTTTACCACAAACCTCCAGCCCTCAGTTACCTCCTAGGGAGACAGAGAAGGGGTTAAGAATGGAATAGCCCAGATTCAAATCCTCACCACCAGCTGTGTGACCATGGGCAGGTTACTGACCCCCTCTGCACCTCCTAGGTCTATTATTAAGTGAGTGAGCGTTAATTGTGCACCTAGAACAGTGCCTAGCTTAGACCAAGCACTTTTTACATGTTAGTTATTATTACTCTTATTGTGGTTGGCAACCCTATACCCCAGAGATGTAAGACCTCTGGCCCTAAGACATGCCTTCAACTGGTTTCTCTCTAAAGCGCAAGGAAGCTACTCAATCCAGGCCTCTGTGCCCACTGCACCGGGTGAGATAAATGAAAAAGGGTCCAGGGCATCGAGGGAGGGGAAAACAAGCCAGATGTACCAGGAACTCTATGTATATTCCTTCTCTAATCCTTGCAACAACTCTAGAGGTCAAGGTAAATACCGCTGCCACCCACAGAGGACGTTAGCTCACTTGATCAAGGCCACATGTGCACTTACACAGTGGCATTTCCCAACCTCTCTATGCAGTGGCAGAAGTGAAGTCATGCCAGGTATTTCTCTGGTTGAAGGCTAATCCTTGCAATGCACTCACTACAAAGGTTCAAGGAAGGAAATAAAGGGCAATGTTCTTCGGGTGCCATTGCAAGCAAGGAATTCTGCTCAAGGTCATGCAACAAAACAAGTGGTGCATCAGAGGCTAAGACCCTGGTCTGCCTGACCCTTAGGCCAGTGCTCCCTCCACCAAACCATGCTGCCCTTCTGCTGGGCCAACGGAGGCTCACTGGAAAAGGGGGAACTTGAGTTGTGCTTAAAAAAATGGGAAGGACCAGGATAGGTAAATCCATGCAGATACAACACAATTTCTTAGTGGGAACGGACTCTCCCTGTGGGGGGATGAAAATCTTTTGTAACTAGACAGAGAGTGGTCACACATTATGAATGTACTAAATGCCACTGAATTGCTCACTTTAAGATGGTTGTTTTACTAATTGTTAATTCTAAAATTGAGCAATTATTCATGGTTTTAATAGCATTAAAAACATAAATGGTTTTGTTATGTTAATTTCACTTCAGTAAAAAAAATGTTTTTATGGGAAGGGCTGCCACAAGCAAATAATGGCCCAGAACACATTCCAAGCCAAAGGGACAGGTACGGTAGGATTCGCCCTTGGGGGGGTTGGGGGGGGTGGACAAAAGGACTCCAGATAGCCCCCCGACCCCATGCTCACATCTCCTCCATATTTTTTTTTTCTTTTTAAAGATTTTATTTATTTATCTGAGACAGAGAGAATGAGAGAGAGAGAGCACATGAGAGGGGTGAGGGTCAGAGGGAGAAGCAGACTCCCTGCCGAGCAGGGAGCCCGATGCGGGGCTCGATCCCGGGACTCCAGGATCATGACCTGAGCCGAAGGCAGTCGCTTAACCAACTGAGCCACCCAGGTGCCCCTCCTCCATATTTCTGATTACACTGAGGGAGTGGGATGCTAAGAGGTCTGATCATGGGGCTACTAACAGGAAACAACAGGCACACTCAAATAAGGGGAGTTCAGGGAGGTGTAATTATGAGGGGTGGGTATAGGTAAGTGATTCTCAACCAGAGTGATTTCGCCCCCACCATGGACATTTGGCAACGTATGCAGATATTTCTGGCACAACTCAGGAGGGTGCCTCGAGGGGGTGAGGCCAGGGATGCTGCTACCCCTCCTCCAGGGCACCAGATGGGCACCCACAGCAGAGAATTAATTACCTGGCCCAAATGTCAGCAGTGCTGCAATGAGGAAATTCTGCCCTAAAGTACATGTGATTGTCCCATTTCAGAGGTGATGAAACTGAGGCTCTCAGAGGCTAAATAACTTGAACCTCAACTGGTGCTCTGAATCCGGTCTCCTCTCGTCTGCTCGAGGACACACTCGGGTAACTGTCCCCCAGTCAGTTGTTTCTTCTCGTCTATGCAATTCTTACAGCATACGAGGATGTCGTAATATCTCCCCCAAGTTTACTGAAAGCCATGCCTTCGCCCACATGCCCTTCCAGCTGCAACCCCACTCCTCGGCTGCCCTGGCCAGCTTGTCCTTCACAGAAGCCGCCAGGCTCTCCCGGAGAGCCACCCCTGCCTAGACTGCCGGCCGTTCTGGTGCCCTTCTGCCCTCAGCACCTTTACCCTGCACTGACTGATAATCTACACAGTGGCCATAACATCTGGGAGCACAGGTGGCAGCAAATGACTTACTGATATTATATAACAAAGACATGATACACTCAATGATATTCTGTGATTTGTTCTTTCCATGCACCCTGCAAAACTGCAGTTAACCCTGCGTTTCTATCAAGTCCGAAGCTTCCAGTGGGTTGTCTCAGATGATCTGTATTTCTGGTTTTCACCGAATTAAACCTCCACCTTTAGCATGCCCTAGGACAGGAGTCAGCAAACGTTTTCTGTAAAGAGCCAGATAGTAAATATTTTAGGCCTTGCAGGTCATATGGTCCCAACTAATCAACTCTGGTCTTATATCTCAAAAGCAGCCATAGACAATACATTAATGAATGAGCATAGCTGTTTACCAAAATGGGCCTTGGGCTGGATTTACCCTACGGGCCACAGTTTGCCAACCACTGCCCTAGCAGAATTAATCTGAGGGGGGTTTTACAAATTAAAACAACAGTGTCTGTGTTTGCAGACTTTATGGCCATCCAGTAAGCAGTAAGATGGTTACATGTTAGGGGGTCCCCAGAAGACTGTAGACCAGACCCACACCTCCACTGTGTGCCCATCTTCCCTCACCCTATAACCAAGAGCCCACACTGGAGCCTTGCAAGGGACAGATACACTATCAGCTTGTGCTCACTGCTAGAATTCATGCTCAGTCACATCTGCAGGCATAGGACGCTCAGCGCTCTCAGCCCAGTGGTGAGTTTAGTGCTGGTGCTTTTTTCTGTAACTTCCATCATCCCCCAAAACCCACCACCATTCCAAAGCAGAATCAAGAGGAGTGGGCAGAAAGGGCGGCCTCACATAGGCCAGAGACGTGCATAAGACCAAGATCAGACCTTCCCCCGCCCCTCCCCATCCCCACCCCGATGCCTCCAGGGTCAGGCGGAGAACGGAAAAGCGGGGTGAGATAGGGACTGAGGGGGCCAAGGCGGGTGTCTCTGTAGAAATGGCAGCTGCTATTGGGCTCCAGCGGGTCACGCCTCACAGCAACTCCAGCGAGCGGTTGCCCCATCTTCTGGTTTTTCAAGAGAAGCCAGAAACTCAGACTTTCATGTCAACTAGTTGGCACCTAATTATACTTTTTAGAGCACCTTTTCAGCCAACTCTGTGTGAACCAAGTACGACACACCTTGGGGCCAGATCTGCTAACAATTTTCTGTTCTGAGACACACATTGAACCTTCATATCCACCTGTAAGATGACTGTGCGGACAGCACCATCGTAACAGTTAAAGGAACTGAGGTTTGGAGAAACTGATCACTAGCCCCAGGAACTGCACCCCAACACTTTACCCCAATGCCCAGGCCTGCCAATCTCCACAAGGCCAGGCCAACCTCAGGCAGCTCAACTTGCAGACAGTGACCCCTCTGCAAAGGGCCACTGAGGACAACCAACCTCCAGGTGGCTGGCTCAACTGTCCCTTTCTGTGAGAAACCTTCCTGCCCCAGGCACAATAAACTGTTCTCTATAGGGTGCTCCCGTGACCCTCCAACCACATCACAGCCCTAGTATAATCCCTATAGAAGGGATTATGAGGAATCATAAACCTGCTCCTTGTGCCTATCCTAGACTGTGAGTCTTCTCCGGGGTGGACCACATTAATCCCCACACCCCCAACTCACAGAAGGAGCCCAACAATTGTCGAATCAAGGCTCTGGGGTTAGGTTCTGTGGCTCCCCAAGTGGCTACTTTAAACGGAGAGGACCAGAAGGAGCCAGGACACAGCAGCAGCCTCGTGCGTGTGTGTCATGAGCCGAGAGAAGCAGCAGGGTTGTCTGCTCAGCGTTTGCACATGAACAGATAAAACAGCCTTCATTCTTCCCCAAAGTCAAGGCGCTAGTTCCCTGTCCTGTGGGGCAAAGTGGCACAGCTGGGCCAGGACAAAAGGGAAGACTGTCCACCACCACACAATGGATAAGAGGCAGGCTCTGCTTCAAGGCAGACAGATGGCCTCAGGCCATCCAAGTGGACTTGTGAGGTCCAAGGTCAAAGACTAAGTCAACAGCATATTCATCAACGGGTGAAGAATTGACTCAGCAAACATTTTCTGTCGAGAACAAATGGTAAATATTTTAGGCTTTACAAGCCATAAGGTCTCTTGTCACAGCCACTCAATTCTGCCATTGTAGAGTGAAAGTAGCCATAAACAATAGTCAATGAATGGATGTGCCTGTGTTCCAATAAAACTTTATTCACAAAACAGGGGGCTAGCACAGTTTCCCAATCTCTGCTTAGAAAAATACTAAAATGGCACTGTGAAAGCATTTTGAAGGAGAAGTGTATCTTCCCTCGTGGTTGGAGAAATGCAAATTATAAACCTTCTAAATTAGCTGCCACATGTTAGCATTATATAACTACTCAATTCACCAAGAAACATTTAATGCTGGTAAAGCTATGGGGGAACACGCACACACCGCCACTAACATATTGGTGCGGTGGGTTCTGAAAGGCAACAAGACAGTGCATACAAAAAGCTACCAAAATATCAAAACATCTTTCTGACACCTTGGAAACTAGGCTAGAGGGGACGAAGGGGGGAAATGAGGAAAGGAATAAGCGACAATTTCACCAGTTCCTCCATCCTCCAGGTACTGAGTAAGGCACTGTATGTTCATCACTTGCTTTCATTTCCATTTTCTGATGAGGGAATTGAGTCAGAGAAGTTCAATAACGTGCTCAGGCTCTTCCACGGGGAGTTAAATCCAGGGCTGTCTGAATCCCAACTTTTTTCCACTACACCCCAATGACTGCCGAAACATGGCATCATGGGCACATAGACTTTTCCGGTAGTGTTCTGGAATGGGGGTCGGCAAACTAACCAAATCCAGCTGCTGCCTATTCCTCTAAATAAAGTTTTATTGGCACACAGCCACATCCTTTCATTTATTGATTGACTGGGCTGCCTTATGCTACAACAACAAGGACGAGTGGTTGGGACGGAGACCAGATGGCCCACGAAGCAGAAATTATTTACTATCTGCATCTCTACAGAAAACGTTTGCCAGTTCCATCCTAGAACATTGTAAATGGAATTTACTTTCTTTTCCTACAATGGTATATCCATTTGGTGGAACGTTATGCAGCCTTTTTAAATAATTGTGACAGGAAGGCACATAGATAAATGCTATAATGTAAATGGAAACACTAATTCAGATGTAGACTCAAGGCAATTATGTAAAATGCATATGCGCTGAGCAAAGACAGAAGTGGAATACCTAAAAATCTAAATATTTAATGTTCTAGGGAGGTATATTTATAGGGCTATCCCATGTTTTCACAATAATCTTTAACGTCATTTTGGGTTTTTTGCTTTTTATTTTTTTAAAGATGGGGGAGGAAAGAGCAGATCCCAAAATATGCAGCTCAGGCAAGGAAAAATAAGATGCGGTGGGCAAGGTTCCCTCCAAGCAGGAAGACTGGGAGCACGGGCCCAGCAGGGTGGGGCAGCAAGGACAGAGGAGGCTCCACCACCAGGCCTCTGGAGGGCTCTAGGACTGGCACGCAGAAGTCAGGGCCTGGGAAAGAGTCCTCACTTCCCCTGAAGGCTTCAAACTGCTACATCCCACACCCAAAACTGATGTTCCACAGCCTTTCTCACCTCAGTGAGAGGCAATGTTTACCCTTTTCAGCTGCTCAGTAGCAAAACCCAGGGGTCACCCTCCCCTCCCTCAGGTCTCTGCTCAATCTCACCTTCCCTGCGAGGCCTTCCCTGACGGCTCCATTCAGAATTACAACAGCTCTCCCCCTTCAGTTCATCCTCTATCCAGACAACAAGTCAGTCAGATGCCACCCTTGGGCTCTGGACTGGGCCTGCCATCCAGACCTGACCAACCAAAGCCACAGTGATGGTTCCAGGATGACCACACAGCCTGCCAGACTGCTGTGAGTCAGCCTCAGGACTTTTGCCGGAGCAACTGAGAAAGAGGCCCACCCTTGGCTCAGGTGTTGCTACATTGTAGGATGAGACCCAAGAGCTGCTGGAGCCATCTTGCCTCCATGGAGAAGATGCTATTGGAGGATGAAGCCAACAGAGAGGAAAGCAGAGTTTCAAATTGGACAGAAAGGTAGTCCTGATGACTAAGCACCTGAATGCAACTGAGCCTGAAGACAGCCCTATCCCTAGACATTTCCATTACAAGACGCTTTAAACTCCAATTTTTCTGAAATCAGCTTCTACTCTGCCAAATGCAACTGAAAAGTCCTGGCTAACACACCCATTATGCCAACAAAATATTTTTTGGTGCATTCATTCGATGTACTTCAACAGACACCAACAGTACAGCCCTCTGCGAAGTGACAGAAGAAGCACTAAACTGTCATTCAGTAAATGCTGAATGTTGAACCCTGAATTTCTGGCCAGGCTCTGCTGCCACTTGAGTCCTCACTCTTACTAGCAGCATTTTAACCTACTACAAACACTTTGAAAGCCAGAGCAATCAAGAACTATCAATACTTTCATTTTATGGCTATTTCAGGGAAATCATCCTAAAGACATATCAATGTAAAGGAAGGAAAACTACCTTAAACAAAAATGTCACTGCATCATTCCTTATAATAGGAACCAAAAAAGGGGGGGAGGGGAAAGGGAGGAAAATAAGCTAAGTTTCCATAAGTAGAATCAAATTGTTTAAAAATTATACTACATGCAAAATGATGGATGAATGATGGATTATGAAGTCCGTAAAAGTGATCAATATGAAGACCACGTACCAATGTGGCAAAATTTTATCCTAAAATGCTAAGGGTAAAAGCAAAATGCAAGTTTATATGGTAATGGTAAAATTACTTCAGCACATACCAATGTTTCTCAACCTTTTGTTCATTACCTTCCCCCTTAGGATCTTTTTCAGACATTTTCTTGATCATCCCCTCCATGAAATTTTAATATCACAAGTATATTGTGTATCTGTTTACATACTGCGCACATACCTGTGCTTTACACACAACATTAAAATTTCTTTCTCCCTCGAGAACCAATTTTCGCTCCCACTGAGAATGCATGGCCTATGTATAGACAAAATGGTGGCAGGATGGAAGGGGCTTTATCTGGAATTATCTGGAATTTATGGAAGTCCATAAAATCTTGGATTTTGGTTTCATATTTTAAGAGCTCTAAGAACTTGACTTCTTATTGGTCACAACAAGAAAGCAGGAGAGGTGATGTCAGTGAGATTTAGTCCATTGCCACTTACCAGCATAGGACGTGGTCAAATATTTGCTGATGGTATAACACTTACTTCTTACAATCTGCCACAATAAATCAACCCGGTGCCTTCATTGGAGGGGGAAAAAGTTGACATCATCACTTTTTCTGCTTTGAATGAAAACCACAAATATTCTTTTTTCCATTCATTCGCTTCAGCTGATTCTTTATCCCAAACACAAGCTACTGCTGGAAAGGACCCAGTCAATGCCAAAGAGAAAACCATGACCCTCAACATTCCAGAAAAATAAGATAAAGCTGCTTAAAATGTACACAAACATCAGGCATGAAACAGCAGTAAATTACCCACCAAGCCCCAAACCCTGGTCTATCAGGCCCCTAGAGCTTGAGGGTTCCACAAATTATCTGACCTCTCTGGGTCAAGTTTTCCCCACCCTTGAAACTGGGTTTTTAAAGATTCTTGACAGACTCATTACTGATGGAAATGAGCATCAAGGACCTTCAAATCTAAAGTCTTAGGAAAGACAGTGTTTGAGAATCATAATGACTTTCCGGTCCTTCAAGTTCTACTTTCTAAGTAAGAACAAAAGCATTATCTGAAATTCATAATTCCTTTGCTTATAGAGGCTGGAAATCAAGTATTCCTACCTACTGGATTCTTTAAAGAGAAACAAATAAATCATGACTGCTATCACGCTAAGACAACCACCCACTTGTAGCAAGTATCCTTCCTCCAGACCATTTGTTTACTTCTACACACATATACAAATCCACAAACATTGTTTCATATGCATGTTTTAATGTGCATCAAGGTATATATTTTAGTTTAATTCTGCACTCTGCTTCTTTTTAGAGAAGGTTAATGTTGAGATATAGCCACAGTGATGTGCATAAATCCATTTTATTCCTTTTAACGTCTTTGAGGTTTTCCAACACATGACCATACCACATATATGCATCATCCCCCCTGTTAATGGTCATCCTAGTTGTTTCTGGCCTCAGGATACTCATTTATCTCGTGTATGCATTACCTAGGCATTCCACTTCCTGGTTACTTGCACTTAATGCGCTTGGCCTTTAAACTGTCTGACCTCTGACTCAAACATTTTCAGCTACAAAATACAGCAGACTCTAACTGCCAATTTATAGGAAATACAAGAGAATGAGAAACGTGTCAAACCACACCAAAAGAATACAGTCAGCAAAATCCCACAAAGAAACAATCTATCCCATAACAACCAGGGTGAACTGTTTCCTTCAACAAAAATTGTGAGGGGTAAAAAGAGAGAGATAAAAGAGCAACCTATTAGTTTAAAAAAATATATTTTGTGCTTCAAAGGATACAATCAAGAAAGAGAAAAAAAAAAAAAACACAAAATGGGAGAAAATTTTTGTAAGTAATATATCTAAGGGGCTTGTATCCAGAAATTATATAGAATTCTTACAGCTCAACAATAAAAACCCAATTTAAAAATGGACAAAGGATCTGAACAAACATTTCTCCAAAGAAGATATACACAAAGAGCCAATAAGCACATGAAAAGATGCTGACCGGGTCATTGATCATTAGGGAAATGCAAATCAAAACCACAAAAAGATACCACTTCACTCCCACTAGAATGGCTATAATCAAAAAGACTGTTGACAAGGATGTGAAGAAACCAGAACCTTCATACTGTATACAGTGCTGGTGGGAATGGAAAACGGTGTGGCCACTTTGGCAAAATCTGACAGTTCAAATGGAGCCAGCAATTTTTTTTTAATAGATTTTTTTATTTATTCATTCGAGACACAGAGATACAGAGAGAGAGAGAGAGCATGAGCAGGGGGAGAAGCAGAGGGAGCGGGAGAAGGAGATTCCCCACGGAGCAGGGAGCGCGATGCGGGGCTTGATCCCAGGACGCTGGGATCATGACCTGAGCCGAAGGCAGACGCTTAACCATCTGAGCCACCCAGGCGCCCCGGAGCCAGCAATTCTACTCTCAGATATTGACCCAGGAGAAATGAAAGCACATGCCCACACAAAAACTTGTAGGTGAATGTTCACAGCAGCATTATTCAGAGGAGCCAAAAAGTGGAAACAAGTCAAATGTCCATCAATTGATGAATGGTTAAACAAAATGTAGAATATCCATACAATGAAACAGTATTCAAACACAAAATGGAATGAAGTATAGCTACTTGCTACAATATGATAAAGCTTAGAAGCACACTACATGTTGTATGACTTGATCTATATGAAATATGCCGAATAGGTAAAAACCCAAGATAGAGTAGATTAGTGGCTGCCTGGGGCTAAGGGGAGTGAGAATGAGGAACCACTGCTAACAGGTACACGGGTTTCTTTTTGGACAAACGAAAATGTTCTAAAACTGATTATGGTGATGTGGGCACAACTCTGTGAATATATTAAACACTAACAAAATAACAAACTAAAAATAAAGAGAGGACTAAAAGACTTAAAAAAAAAAACAATTTGCATTGTTTCAACCTTATTTAGATCCTGAGTCTAAAAAACACTATAAAATTATAAGGCAATTATGGAAATTTAAACATTTAATATCTGATATTTATGAATTATTGCTCAGTTCTTCTAAGTATGATGATGAAATTGAGCTATGTTTTTTAAAAAAGAGTCCCTATCTTTTAGAGATATATCTTAAAATATTTACAGATGAAAGGATACAGTGTCTGGGATTTGCTTCAAAATAAACTGGGGACAGAGGTAAGAAAGATAGCTATACAGGGGATGGTCATGAGATGGTAAATGCTCACTACACTATTCTCTCCACTTTGGAGACATTTGAAATTTTCTATTGAAAAAAAGGACAGAGGAAAGAGAGGAAATACTTCCATGCAACATTATTTATTGTATGCTGATCATCAATCCCAAGGGTGGGAAGACCCTGTTTCAACTGTATTCTCAAGACACATGAAGGCGGTAATTGGAGGAAGAGGTTCAAAAGGTAGAAACTTCCAAGTTATAAGATAAATAAGCACTAGAGATGTCATGTACAACATGATGACTAACGCTGCTGTACAACACACAGGAGTTAAGAGAGTAAATCCTAAGAGGTCTCATCACAAGGAAAAAAAAAAATTATTCTTTTCTTCTTTTTCTTTTTATTGTATCCATAGAGGATGGATATTAGCTGAGCCTTTTGTGGTAATCATTTCACAACAAAGGTCAATCATGCTGTTAACCTTAAACTTATATAGTGATGTATGTTAATTATTTCTCAATAAAACTTGGGGAAAGAAAAAACTGAAAATACCTTGGACTTCACTTCTGTCCTCAGCAAACACTTTTTCTGCCTCAATTACAATCTTTCCAAAAGAAGGCTTTCATCTTGAACGCTTTTTCCTAAAAAAGCCTTCTGTTGGGTTTCCTTTTGTAATGATTTTTTAAATTAAATTTTAAAACTTTGTTATCTTTGATATTAAGTTGGTTCTTGAAGGACACATTGACCAATTTCCCTTGGCTTGTCAATTTCACTTGTTCCTGTGGTCAAGGCAGGAGAATGGTCCAGAACCCTGAGCTTGAGGCAGACTCTCCTTGGTCATATTAAAAGCAAGAGGTTTTCCGTAAGAGACTCTTAACTATAGGAAATAAACTGAGGATTGCTGGAGCGGGGAGGTGGGTGGAAGGCTAGAGTAACTGGGTAATGGGCATTAAGGAGGGCACTTCATGGAATGAGCACTGAGTGTGATATGCAATCACTAAACTCTACCTCTGAAACTAAGAATACACTATATGTTAATTAATTGAATTTAAATAAAATAAAAAATAATTTAAAAAAATAAAAGCAAGAGATTTTCAAGGCATACTTAACCCCAGCCCTTGTCCCAGAGCTGGGTCAGAAAACAACCCCACTTGAACCCCAGCTGGGTCCTTATGGAAACAACAACTGGTCTAAGTTCCTATGTACATACCATTTAAGAAGCACAGCATCTAAATAAAGTTATTTAGTCACGCAATAAGCCTAGGTGACAGGTACTATTATTTACCCCCATTTTGCTGGGACTTCAGAATGGTCGTAAATCACACAGCTTTATAGAGCAGAGTCAGAATTTGAACTCAGGCTGTGTGGCTCCAGGGCCTGCACTTAAACCAGGCTGTACTACCTCCTGGGTGGAAACCAGCTCATCACCTGTTTGTTGCAGTATCACTAATGTTCAAGGACCAGAAATTTAATGAGGCCAAAAATCATTTGCTCTGACAACAGAAGCTGGACGGACTATCTCCCAGGAAACCCCCTTCCCAGCTCCCTCATTAGAACCAACAATTTCACAAATCTTGCTCTTGAACAGCAAAACAAAAGGCGCATGACTTGTTAAAAAAAAAAAAAAAAAATGACCCACGGAGATAACTCAAGAGTTAAACATTAAGAGACACCCAGCCCCTTCACCTTGCCCTCCCCCCTCCTCCTCAACCTCCAGAAATGCCTGGGTGAAAGGCTAAGGCCAAGGGAGCTGGATGCAGGGACTCTTCAGAGGCAACTCCACAGTAAAAGGAAAACAGGCAGTGTGAGGGTAGGCGGGTCCTCCTAAGTAAATCCAGATCCCAGTCAGGGCGGACTGCGAGGCTTCCCGGAGTCCCTCTGCACACACAACACCCAGGAATGACTTAGCACCAAAACACCAGTAGATCGCTTCAGAGAAGGGCTGAGCATATACGTCCAAGTCTTGGGACTAAACTTCAGAAACACCGAGCACAAGCTGTCCACACCCACCTCCCTCCCACTCCCGGCCTCCCCACCAAAAGCCACACCCCTCCCTGCGGGCGGGAGAGGGGGATGGTGGGCTGGGAAGGGCAACGCGACGGTCCCCAGATGGGTTCAGTACTGAACAAGAAGAGAAGGGGTGCAGGACAGGGCGAGGGAGACCTCAAATGAGCTAGGAAAAGAACTGAAAGGAGCGGGAGTATGAAAAAAAAGGACCAAAATGTAAGAAGCAAGGACCAGAGAGGGACACTGCGAGCGTAACTGGGAACAACTGGGAACTGGAACAGCAAAGCACCGGGGGACAGGGCACGAGGGAATGGGAGGGGCGGGGAAGACAAAGGCTGGAGAACTCACAGTCCCTTGGGGACCGAGAGCCACGGGGGGCACGGGGTTCAGGGGTCAGCCAACTAAGAGTGTCCAGAGACGACACCATGACCGTGTGGAGACTGGAGCGACTGCACACCGGGGGCCTGGGAAATGGGAATGACTGCGGAGCAGGGGGGCCCGGAGCTGAAACTGGGACTGGGGGGGGGGGTCCCGGAGTTAGGAGGTCTGAGAACTGGGGGGAGGGACCGGTGACTGGGCAAGGGGGTCGAAGGACTGGGAGAGGCTGGGAGTCTGGGGACAGGTGTCCAGGAGCGGGTTGTAAGCGATGGACAGGAGGCAGGGGACTGGCAGTGCCTGGACTTGGGACGCCAGAGAAGTGCAGGTGACCGGGGGCCAGCTCCCGCGCGGACCGGGGTCTGCGAGCGAGCGGGACGGGGCACTCGGGGGCCGGAGTGTGCAGCTGGAGCGGCGGGAGCCGGGGCAGCCGGGCCGGGTGACAGCGGCGAAGCCGCCACTCACCGCTCATGGTGCCGCTCCCGGGCCGGTGCCTGCGCCGTGCCGCCACCACCGCCGCCACTGCCGCCGCCGGGCTCCAGACAGGCCGGGAGACTGCGCACCGCCCCGCCTGCCCGCCCCGCCCCGCCCCGCCCCGCCCCGGAAGTGGAGCGCCGCCGCCGCGGACCTGCCCCCCGACCCGGAAGGTAAACTCGGGCGCCGGCACGCCAGCGCGCCGGCGCAGCGAGGCGGTGGGGTCCTGGCGGGTTAGAGACCCTCGCGGGGAAGCACCGAAATGCGAGAGTCGCCCGGCGTTCTTGGCTGCGGCGGGACCGAGCTGGACGTTTCTTTGCCTTCTTGGGCCCACAGCTCTGTCGGGGAGACAGTGAACAGGCCCGGAGAAATGAGCCAAGACCGTTCCAGAGAGCAGTAGGAGCTGAGAAGGGAAATAAAAAAGGGTAATTGACCAAAACCTGCCCGGAGATGGGCAGTTTCGGAGGGCACCCCTAAGGAAACGATCTTTGAGCTGAGACCTGGACCATGGCTGGGAGACGGGCCCGGGAAGATGCGCAGGAAGGGTGTTCCAGAAGGAACAGCGAGTGCAAAGGCTCTGCCTCGGGGCTTGACTGGAGCCAGAGGGTGGGTGAGAGAGAGGGGGTAGGAGAGCAGGGTGGAGGGTATAAGGGAATGGGAAGCCATTGCAAGAATTTACGCGGAGGAGTGACACGATCTGAATTAGGTCTTAAGACGATTACTCTTCCTGGGTTCAGAATGAATTGTAGTGGGGCAGGGTGGAGAAAGGGTACCTGCTTAGGGAGCCATTGCAGTCAGGCTGCCCAGCAAGAAATATGTCTGGGGCTAGGGTGGTGGCGTTGGAGATGAAGGTGGATGGATGATGTGCCAACACGTGTTCATAATACGAAGCTCAGATTGCTGTCCCGTTTTATACGTGGGGGAAAGGGGACCCAGAAAGGTTTAAAAGGGCATTTTGCCTGGGGCGCCTGGGTGGCTCAGTTGGTTGGGCGACTGCCTTCGGCTCGGGTCATGATCCTGGGGTCCCGGGATCGAGTCCCGCATCGGGCTCCCTGCTCGGCGGGGAGTCTGCTTCTCCCTCTGACCCTTCCCCCTCTCGTGCTCTCTCTCCCATTCTCTCTCTCAAATGAATAAATAAAATCTTTTAAAAAAAAGGGCATTTTGCCTGAAACCCGGAGTAAAAAAAAAAAATACGTTTTACATCACAACCCAGTACACACATGCATACATTTAAGGAGATGTTTAATAAAACCATTCCATGGGTAATGTAGTCTCTTCTATTTGTCTTTCTTTTTTTTATTTTATGCTGAATGAGACAGTTGATTGATCCACTAATAAATCTTGATCCACAGTTGAAAACACTGGATTGAGGAACAGGCCCCACAGGGAAATGGAGCCAGAATTCCAGCCCAGTCCTGTGTGACCCACAGCTCCATGGTCTTCCTACTACACTGCCTCTCAACACAAAACCTCTGGCCCCCAGGAATTTATCTTTTGGATTCAGCAGAAGTCAAGAGCTCTTTGGAGAAGGCTGTAGGGCAGCGTTATTTATGACAGTGAAAGAGTGGAAAGCACCAAATAATAGCTAAGCAAATCATGGCCCATTTCACAAGGAATCTCTTGCAGTAGTTGAAAATGCTAATTATAAAGATGGGAACATGGGGAAAGGCCAATGACAATGAGTTAACTAAAAAAAAGTCCCATGCAAAATGGTCTGTATGCCATGATTACGATCGTGTCAAAGTATGACCATGTGTAGGGACTGAGAGAATGGAGAGATGAAAATACTTGTGTGTTTGGTTGGTGGGGCTGTCTTTGCCATTTTCCAAAATTATACTCTATAGTTGTTGTGAATTTGTAATTTTGAAGAGTCTATGTGCCTAAATCCACCCCCTCAACTCCTCCACCCCCAAAAGCCTAGTTTGGTTCCTCCTGCCTCTGTAACCCTTGGTAAGGCATCACATACCTGCTTAATGGAGTTGTCACCATGATGATACGTTCTACCTTCTCATAGCGCCCTGTACCTTTCCTTCATGGCACTTGAGGCAGGATAAGTGAGTGACATCAGAGCTTGTGCTTTACTTATTCTATCCCCAACCACCCCCTTGAAACATTATAATTCCTTTTTTCTGAGATTTTCACCTAGTCCTCAAAGACCAAGAATTAAGAGCCTAAAGTCTACAGCTCTTGTCAGCCTTGAAAAACTAAACTCATTGAGGAGATTGTGGGGGGGTTGGGGAGGAAGAGGGCCTGTGAGAAGCTAGGAGCAGTATTCCATATACTGTTCCTGTAACAGCTGTAGAACAGGAAAGGAGTGTGTGCCTGCTCTCAGACTACAATTCAAGCGGATTAATAAAAATCATTACAACAATGTAACTCAAAGTATTTATTATAAACCAGATACTTTCATGAAAAAATTTATATATATATACATGTACATGTATGTATGCAAATGAGTGTGTGTGTGTTTTCATTTAATCCTTAAAACAACCTTGTAAGTAGATACTATTATTATTTCCATTTTACAGATGGGGAAACTGAGGCACAAGTGGTTAAGTAACTTTCACAGTCACCCAAAGTCTGTAACTTCTAGTAACAGAGCCAGGATTCAAGTCCAGGCAATCTGGCTTCAAGAGCCAGTACTTTAACCACTGTACTATATTGTATCCTGTGGTCCTCAAGGGCCTGGAATGGAAACTTGGAATGGCCCCCAATGGGTAAAAAGGGCTCACCAAGTTTCCCCTTTTCCCAAACCAGACACAAAAGCCACAGCCCCAAGACTTTGAGGTCTACGCTGTTTTGTCAGTGGGCATCTTAACAATGATCAAAGTCAACATATTATCAGAGGGCATCATCACCTGTTGCATAACCTTCCCATAACACCTCAGGACCTTTGCACAACCCCAGGGAGGGACCCCCCTCCCCCAATAATGACTTAAGATTGTAGCCCAAAGAGCTGAGGAACTCAAATGAACTTAAATCGTTATGAAGAGAAAAAAATAAATAAATCAGGATGTCTGGGTTTAAATCCTGGCTCTGCCATTTACTGGTTATGTTACCTTCCTCTGACTCAGTTTCTGCCATCATCTGTAAAATGGAGGTAATAATTGTCCACCTACCTTGTGATTTGTTGTATGCATTAAATGAGTTAGTACAGGTAAAGCATATAGAACAGTCCTGGCACATTAGTAAGGCTAAGTTTTTGTTGTTGTTGTTTTAAGATTTATTTATTTACTAGAGAATAAGAGAAAGTGTGAGCAGGGAGAGGGGCAGAGGGAGAAAGAGAGATGGAGAATCTAAAGTAGACTCCCTGCTGAGCACAGAGCCTGAGTCATGGGGCTTGATCCCAAGACCCATGAGATCATAACCTGAGCTGAAATCAAGAGCCAGACGCTTAACTGACTGAGCCACACAAGCGCCCCTAGTAAGGCTAAGTTTTAGCCATCATTATTACTACCTGCACTGGGGTCTGAAAATGATACCTACTATACCTTTGTCCTAGTTTGCAATTACACATTTATTTATGGGATTGTAATAATGCCTGATGTCTCCATTAAGCTGAAAGCCCACAAGGTCAGGAGACTTGCACTCATGCATTGCACACTAAATTAGTGTGGCTGACTCTAGGCTTCTCCTATATCCAGGAGTACATAGGATCACCTTGCTTTCCATTAATAATAAAGAGAAAAATCCAATCTGGCTTGAAATATATATATGTGTGTGTATAGGAGAGAAGGGAGCTAGCCATAGAAATATGGGACTATGGGCTCTACACATTGCAGTGCTTCTTTTTCAGTGAGTCAAGAATTTAATCATGAAACCAAGGAAATTTCCAGTTAAGTTCCCAACAGTAAGGTAGGGAAGTACATCTAACATAAAGATTTTCTAGAATTACAGGACAAAAAGCTCTATCAGCAACTGATAAGTACAATCATCCTAAAGAGATGTGATACATCATCCTTCTGACATAGGATTTTCAAAGCAGCTCTACACCACTTGAAATGGTTGATTATCTGGTAAAAATGGGTTTCTCCATCTCTGTGACACTAGCTAGCAGGCTGTTACAGTAGTCATTTGTTTTCGTGGTGACGAGAATGGTTGCACCTTCCTCCATAGCCGGGAGTGGAAAGAAATGGTCAGAAGCAACCTTTGATTCAGAATTGACGCAGTCTTCACAGGTACATTCTTCTACTGTGTACTCCAGGCCCCTCGAGAGAACTTCCTCACCATTCCTGCTAGCACGGCCCTCCTCCTGGTCAGCGTTCACCTGGTCCTGGAGAGTCGATCCTGATTATGCAGAAACACAACCATTAACCCCAACTTCCCAGGTGGTGCAGTCCTGACAGTCTTAGCAGTACACATTAGGGCTCCAAGCCATGGAGACAGATCTCCTACAAAACAAATGAGTATGTTCCTGCACTAGAAGTCACGAACTGATAGACCGCAGGCCACATTGGATTTGAAGATAGACTTTGTTTAGGCCCATACAGTGTTTTTAAGTGTTTGCTTACATGTTTTATGTTGACCCCCCCTTTAAAAATCAAGAGATTTAAAAAAACAAACAAATTTCAAGGGATTTCACCTGCAAATCGAGGCAATTGGTCTCTTTAAAAAAAGGGGGGCGGGGGTAACTGGTAGCTAACATTCCTACATGGGAACAGTTGGCTGGAGTCAGGAGCACCTGTCTCCTTGAGGAAGGGCATAGGCTCTCTACTGTTGAAACCTCCACCTCGCCCATTGCATTCACTGGTTGCCCACTTGGTCCTTGGAGGCATTGAGGTATTGATTCTATTAGACACCGGTGAAATGACAGATTACCATATGTTACAGCACACCAAAATGAGCCTTTGGGTGACACTTTAGAATTCAAAGCAAAGATGCTTCCCTTACAGAGCATTTGGTAGCAAATCAAATTTTTCCTTTATAATGAATCTTTTGTGATCATGTAAGGAAGGAGTCTCTATTATGTCCCCATTTATATGCTGGTGAAGGTAAGCTTTATTACTTCCCCAACCTGCCACAGAATAACTCCATCTTCCAGAATGTCACACTTAAAGTCACTCCCCACCTGTCTCTCAGACCCTAGGCACAAGAAAAAAAGAAAAGTGAGTAAATTATGGGCAACAGCCATCTACCTCTCTTTACTACAAATGAGCTGGGTGCTTAATGCAGATTCTGCACGGAAAATAAATGCATCAAGAAATAGGTCAATGGCTGCAATGTGTTTGGGAATCAGATCATGGGCAAAGGTGCAGCAGAAATATTTTTATCTTAAAAAGCCTTTAAGTAGAACATTCACTTCTCTGAGACTGGTTCTCTGCTGCTTAATAAAGATAATAATCTTTAAAATGACTGCTCAAATACTCCAAGAACAGCTGGTTATTAATTTCTAGCAGTTTTTTTGGCAGTAAAATATTCACCCAAGCAAACAGCATTTACATTTGTCTTAAGAATATGGCCATGGATCTTGTCAAATACTTTTTTCCTGATAGTAGCAGACCCAGCTAGTAGTTTCTGAGAGTAAGACATTTAATCAATGTGCTAACTTTGGTCAAAGAGATGGATGTTTGCCAAGGAAGCCTCCGGACTTCAGAAGAGTAATTACTGAGGGAAGAATGTGGGGGAAGTAAGGCTCTGTGGGGCACCCGCGAACCAAAAAGAAGGCAGCTTGCTCCTTCCCAAAAGTTCGTTTAACACAACTGTCCTCTAACACACTTTCAAAAGGGCTCTAACCAAATGAAATACTCATCACGGGGGGAAAAAAAAAAAGAGCATGAGAAGGAACTGAAATTCACAATAGCCACTTCTTGGAAATAGATTTCCAAGACTAAACATCAAACCAACCTGTGTTTTTACGTTTGTTCTTTGATGGTTCTGAATTCATCTTCTTTAGCAAGAACATCAACACGAAAACTGTCAAAGAAACGATCAAGCTCAGGCCCAAACAGGTCCAGAGAATTGTATTCGTTCCTTTCACTGAATTAAAAGAATATCAGAGAGATAATGAACTGACAACATAATATCCACATCAAGTAAAGATTATTTGCCATCCAATTCCCTTAATTCATCAGCATTGACTTGTAAATTCTAAATAACACTTAATTAGAAGAGTTGATAAAATCTATGTTGCTAACAGCACTGAATAAAATTGAGTTCAGTTCTGAGTAATTACTTTGCTCCTGTTGGCATTTAAATACTTGCCTTATTTCCTTTCTCTTTTTGATTCAGGAGATCTCACCCTCTTCCGTGTAATGTCTATTCTTCGAATAAATAGTCAATGTAGAGAAAATAGGTCACACCAATGAATTAATTGTTCAAGCAGTATTACTTACTTGCATCACAATAATGCTGACAAGGTAGAGGAGGGGTATTAGAACATCGAAGGTGACACGGTTTGCAAGCAGTAAGCAATCTGTCAAAATACTCATTTTGGATGCACTTCTGAGCCATCTGGAACGGGATCACAAAAAGAAACAAGGAAACGCCAGAAAGAACAGCATGGAAGGACAAGTAAAATCTCGTTGAGAATTCCCCAGAATGTCGAGGGGAAAAAAAGAACTTCACAACTATGTCTTAGTTCTTACGAGGGGCTGGCAATTGTACTGTGGTTAAGGATTTGAATACCAGCTCTAATTCCAGTTTCTAAGTTTGAGGATGGGGTAGGGTCAGAGATGGAGTGTAAATATCAAGAGCAAACCATACCTGAAACAGAAACCACTTATTTATAGAGGAAATTTCTATAAATAAGCCAGGTGATTGTTGCAAGGTATACAGACATGCCTGAGGCATCAGGCAGAAACGTTCAATAACCATTTCTGGACCATCTGTTTTTGAGCTGTGCTGTGTGATGTGCCCCCAGGGAGACAAAGCCTGTGCCCCTTAAGAACTTAAAATCTAACAGGGGAGATAGAAATCCACTCAACCACAAGGTGTAGTAAGAACTGATGGAATGTGAAACAGGGAAAAGGGCATCAAGCATGCCTCCCAGGTTTTGGACCTGTGAAGAATTGCAGAATTCCAACAGAAATAGGGATGTCTATGGGGCACCTAGGTGGCTCAGTCTTTAAGCGTCTGCCTCCGACTCAGGTTATGATCCCAGGGTCCTGGGATCGAGCCCCGCATCGGGCTCCCTGCTCAGCGGGAAGTCTGCTGCTCCCTCTCCCACTCCCCCTGCTTGTGTTCCTTCTCTTACTTTGTCTCTCTCTGTCAAATAAATAAATAAAATCTTAAAAAAAAAAAAGAAATAGAGATGTCTGGGGTAAAAGCTAAATTGGTAAGAGGGTTGAGGGGAAGATAAGTTTGGGGCATTAGTAGTAAAGTAATCCATGCTCCATTGTTGAAAATTTAGAAAACACAAATGAGCAGATAGAAAAACTATCCATAGTCCAAGCATCCAGAAATAATTAACGTTTTGATGTCTCACAGAAGTTGCAAACAGGCTTGTGTTCTGTTTGGTCAACCCCTGATATAGATCTTTCTGGAAGGATTTCTGAGGATAGATAGATAGATAGATAGATAGATAGATAGATAGATGATAGATAGATAGATAGATAGATAGATAGATAGATAGATAGATAGATAGATGGTAGGGCAAATGCATTTTCCTTTTTACATAAATGGAATCAGTTGCATTTGCTTTTAGCCATACTAAGTGGGATACCCATATAGAGATATCCAGAGAGGTCAGTCAGAAATTCGGGACTCAGTTAAAATGCAAGAAAATTACAAACTCCAAATTCAGTATAATCTCTGGGGTGCAGGGAGGGTACAAAAGAACCTCCAGTTGTGTTGGTCACATTTTATTAAGCCGAATAGTGGATATGTTGGGATTTGTTGTGTTATTCTTTTGTTGTATTCTTTGTTACTGTTGACAGCTTTTGGTATTTTTTTTTAAGCCCCGCACCCAGCGTGGAGCCCAACTCAGGGCTTGAACTCATAACCCTGAGATCGAGACCTGAGCCAATATCAATTGTCAGATGCTTAACCAGCTAAGCCACCCAGGTGCCCCCACACCTTTTCATATTTTTTAAATGGTACATAATAAATATTAAGATAGTGATGATAATAACATAAAATGTGGGAATTAAAAACAACACTTTTTTTTTAAGATTTTATTTATTTATTTGCGAGAGAGAATGAGAGACAGAGAGCACGAGAGGGAGGAGGGTCAGAGGGAGAAGCAGACTCCCCGCTGAGCAGGGAGCCCAATGCGGAACTCGATCCCAGGACTCCAGGATCATGACCTGAGCCGAAGGCAGTCGCCCAACCGACTAAGCCACCCAGGCGCCCACAACACTTTTTTTTTTAAATGAAGGGTTTGAGCCTAAAAGAGAGTGTGAATTCAGATTTTGATCAAAACCTCCCATTCCTCTGGGGGTCCAGGCAGTGAGGTAAATGGGTGTGGGCCAAGAGCTAACCCAGCAGGTTCCACTCCCTCAAGCTCCTGCCAGACAATAAGGCCGACAAAAGTCCCAGGAAAATCACGCTTAGAGAAATGGGAAGATGAAGATCATCCACCATAACAGCCAAGCAAGGAGAGTTTCAGGACGGGATGGGCAGTGAGGTCAAATTCTACAGAAAAGTCAGAAGTGATGTACTAAGGAAGGAGGTCACTGGTGCACCTTGAGTATGTTTGTGGGTAGAAGCCATATTGTAAGTACTTAGGAGTCGAGAGAAAGAGAAGCAGCCAGTGTGGGCCATGCCTGGGAAGTCTGGTAGAAACCAGAAGAACAAAACTTTGCTAACTCTTGGGAAAAGAAGCACAATTGTTTCCAACAGATGTGTGTGAGGCCAGGTGCCTAACGTAAGGTGCACAAGGATATTTGCTGCTTCATCATTTGTATTCACAAAAGCCCATCCATCAATGGAGACTTGGGGTGGAAGACTATGCAGCCATCAGAAAGAATGCGCCAGATGTGTTCTCATATGAACGATACATCACTGAGTGGAAAATGCAAGTTACTGAGCAAGTGTGTAATCTGTTCTGCTGTGTTTACAAATAAAATAGTAGGCAGGGGCGCCTGGGTGGCTCAGGCCGTTCAGCATCAGACTCTTGGTCTCAGCTCAGGTCTTGATCTCAAGGTTGTGAGTTCAAGCCCAACGAGGAGACTACTTGAAAAAAAAACAAACAAGTAGAATAGTAGGTATATAGACCTATATAGATATATATCTATATATAGACATAAGCTAGGGTGGGAAAAAAGACTTAGTTTTCACTGAAAAATCTTTGGTACTGTTTGAATAATTATTCTTGAATAATTATTCTTTAAATAAGAATCTTTTTTTTTAAGGGTGGTGTTTTAGTCCATTCAGGCTGCTATAGAAAATACTATAGACTGATGGGATGCCTGGGTGGCTCAGTCGCTTAAGCAACTGCCTTCGGCTCAGGTCATGATCCCAGGGCCTTGGGATCGAGCCCCGCATCGGGCTCCCTGCTCCGCGGGAAGCCTGCTTCTCCCTCTGCCTGCCGCTCCCCCTGTTTTTGTTCCCTCTCTTTCTCTGACAAATAAATAAATAAAAATCTTTAAAAAAATACTATCGACTGAGTATAGTTCTTTTTTTTTTTTAAGATTTTATCTATTTATTTGACAGAGAGAGACACAGCGAGAGAGGGAACACAAGCAGGGGGAGTGGGAGAGGGAGAAGCAGGCTCCCCACCTAGCAGGGAGCCCAGTGTGGGGCTCGATCCCAGGACCCTGGGATCATGACCTGAGCCGAAGGCAGACGCTTAACGACTGAGCCACCCAGGTGCCTCTAGACTGAGTATAGTTCTGTTACAAATAACAGAAGTATATTTCTCAGAGATTAGGTGTCTGGTGAGAGCCCACTTCTTGAACCTAGGAAGAATCCGAGAATGCGGACAGAAATAGGGAAGTCCAAGGGAAAAGCTAAATTGGCAAGAGGGTTGAGGGGGAAAGGACAGCCATCTTTTTATTATATTCCCCCAAGGTGGAAGGCACAAGAGATCTCTCCAAAGTCTCTTTTCCCCTTCACAAGAGCTCCACCCTCATGACCTAATCACCTCCCCAAGACCCCATCTCCCAATACCACCACACTGGGGATTAGGTTTCAACATGAATTTCCAGAGGACACAAATATTTAGTCTGTAGGAGGAGGGGCATTTGGAAGAGGAAAGAAAGCAGAGTGAAAGGCATGAACAGCAGAGACCAAGAGAAAAGGGATAAAGATTAAAGATGTCAGAGAGGGGCGCCTGGGTGGCTCAGTCATTAAGCATCTGCCTTCGGCTCAGGTCATGATCCCAGGGTCCTGGGATCGAGCCCCGTGTCGGGCTCCCTGCTCGTGGGGAGGCCTGCTTCCCCCTCTTCCACTCCCCCTGCTTGTGTTCCTTCTCTCTCTGTCAAATAAATAAATAATAAATCTTAAAAAAATTAAAAAATGAAGATGTCAGAGAGAACCCTGATGGGCAGTCTGGGCCGATGAGAGTCCTAAAAGCCAAAAGCACCAAGGGAAGTATCTCCCCAGCTCTCCCTGGGTCTTAGGAGCAGTGAAGTCCTGCAGAGGTTGTTCTTCATCACCTGGGAGCCTCAAGCAGCTTGGAGAAGCCCAGGGATGGCTCCACCCTCAGAGAGGTCTGGCTGACCCTTCTTGGTGGGCCACCAAGTCTCTCTGATATGCAGGAACCTGGTTCTTCCCAGGAACCAGGGCCAAGAGGCTCATCTCACTTCACTCTCATCCTTAAAACATATTCCGTCTCCCAGCCATTTCAAGCTAGAACCGAGAGTGCACCATGTCGGTGGTCAGCCCAGAGAGGATTTCGATGAAAGCCTGCTGAAGCTCCCCAGGATGGCTCTGATTGCTTGCCTTCCCCAAGTCTGTTGTTGCTCAGCTTGTCCCAGCTCTGTCTTTGATTCTGTGGGGGAAGCCTGTGATGCTTCCAATAAATTCCCTTTCTGGCTCACATTAGCCAAAGTCAGTTTGGGTTGGTTGCTAGCAATCCAAAAATAAAAATAAAATCTTCAAACACATAACTGATTTTTAGCTGATTGCTCCACTCACGCCCAAAAGGACAACAATAGACCATGACTGGGGGATGTCAGGCCTTCCCCTTTGCTCCTCAGGATGGGAGTGACTAGTTAATTCTGACATCTTGGGGTCAGCTGGTTCTCCTGCAGGACAGGTAAGGAGATGGGAAAACACAAACTAAGAGGAGACAGAGATTAAGTGTGCAAAAGAGGTTGGGAGACGTCATACTAGTCAAGACTCTTTCAAAGACATGACATAAAAACTTAAGTTAAAAGGAATTTAACTTAACCTGGGTGGCTCAGTGAGTTAAATGTCTGCCTTTGGCTCAGATCATAATCTCAGGGTCCTGGGATTGAGCCCCGCCTCGAGCTCCCTGCTCAGCAGAGAGCCTGCTTCTCCCTCTCCCTCTCCCCCTGCTCGTGTGCGCTCTCTCTCTCTCTCCTCTCTCTCTCTCTTTCTCGCAAATAAATAAATAAAATCTTTTTTAAAAAGGAATTTACCATGGCTCAGTCAGTTAAGCGACCAGCTATTGATTTCAGCTCACGTCATGATCTCAGGGTTGTGAGATTGAGCTCCGTATCAGGCTCCATGTGAAGCTTGCTTAAGATTCTCTCTCTCCCTCTGCCCCTCTGCCTCTCCCCTGCCTCTCTCCCTCCATCTCTTAAAAAAAAAAAAAATAAGGGGGGCACCTGGTTGGCTCAGTCGTTAAGCGTCTGCCTTCAGCTCAGGTCATGACCCCAGGGTCCTGGGATCGAGCCCTGCATCGGGCTCCCTGCTCCGCGGGAAGCCTGCTTCTCCCTCTCCCACTCCCCCTGTTTGTGTTCCCTCTCTCGCTGTGTCTCTCTCTGTAAAATAAATAAAATCTTTAAAAAAAAAATAAGGGAATTTACTGGCATCTGGTTAAGAAATCCAGCAGTAGAATCAGCTTTACTGGCTTGAGTTTTGTCTTAGCATTCTGGTTTCTGTCATTTAATTCAGCAATGCCATCTTCTGGGTCTTGCCTACAGTCTCAGGTCCTCCCCTAAAGGTTACAAGAAAGCTGCAGCACCTCCGGACTTCAGACACTCCTCTTCCTTCCAAACTCTCTCCCAAGTAATCTCACCTGCTTCTGTGATTTGGAACGTATTGACATCCAAACCTACATGTGCAGCCCTTGTCCCTGAAATCCAGACCCAACTACCAACTTCCTACTTGACATCTCTACTTCCAAGCCAAGGAGGCACCTCAAACTTCACTGAAGTGCATTTGGAGTCTCCAAAAAAGGAGAGAGTATATGCTGTCTTTATCAAATCCACTTGGTCGTGGAATCCCTTTTTTCAAGGACCACCTATCAACATTCAGGAATATATGTTTCATAGAACACAATTTGAGAAGAATGAGGCCAGATTAGCTCCATGGTTCGCCCCAGGTCTGAAAGACTGTGATTTGGGGACTTAGCAGAGCAACATTTAAAATAAGGATTTTTTTAAAGTTTCATGACAGAGTTTGTCAATGAAATAACATCACCAAAACACTGCTAGGTCTGACCACACTCTACACAGGAAAAAAAAAAAGAGGTAAACCAATCCTGGAGTCAGCCTCAAGCTTCTACACTTACTTATAGCTCTGAAGAAACAGAGACACTGCCTCAAACGTCCGAAGCCATTAGCATGCTCTGCAAGGAAAATTCCATCCAACCAGAAGATTCTTCTCTCCACATTATTAATATATAATATATATTATTATGGAATCAAGTTTTCACAACAGAGCACTTTGACCTTTAGCTCTTAACTCCAAACAAAAGTACAGTTTCTTCCAAGGGCTTTAGTAGATTTTTCACTTGGGAGGAGAAATCTACACCTGTATTAGTCAGGGTTCTACAGAGAAACACAACCAGCAAGGTGTGTGTGTATATATACACAAACATATACATACATTCATATGTATATATATTATATTATTATAAGAAATTGATTCACACAATGACGGAGGCTGAGAAGCCCTAAAATCTGCAGTTGTCAAGCTGGAGACGCAGGAGAATCAATAGTGTTGGTGTAAAGTAAATTCCAGTCTAAGAACTGGCAGACTTGAGACCCAACAAGAGCCAAGAGAGATAGGTAGATATTTTAAGGAATTGGCTCACATAGTTATGGGGGCTGGCAAGTCTGAAATCCATAGGACAGGCCAGCAAGCTGAAAATTCAGGAAAGATTTGGTGTTGTTACAGTCTCGAGTCCAAAATCCAGAGGGCAAGCTAAGCAGTCTGGAAACCCAAGCAGGGTTTCTATGTGGCCATCTTGGAGCCAAATTCTTTCTTTGGGAAACCTTCGTCTTAGGGCCTTCGACTGATTAGATGAGGCCCACCCACATTATAGAGGGTGAACTGCCTCATTCAAAGTATGTTGATTTAAATGTTAGTCACATCTAAAAAAATACATCCACAGCAACATCTAGACTGTGTCGCTCTTGTGCTCATTAGAGCCATTGCCAACAATACAGTTCTTTCCTTCTGAGGACAAGGCCGAATTGTATTTTCCATATCCCTCTTGAAGTTACACATGTAACTTGCTTTTGATCAAGGAAATGTGAGCAGAAGAAACATTTGTCACTTGAAGACTGAGGCTGTGCTTAAGTCATCACATTCTCTTCCCTCTGCCACGCCAAATGGCAAAACCCCAATGGGCCCAAAATTTATTTGTAGAAGCCCTCACCCCCCATGTGATGGTATTTGGAGGTGGGGCCTTTGGGAGGTGGTTAAGTTTAGATGAAGTCATGAGCAGAGGCCCTCATGATGGGATTAGTGCCCCTATAAGAAGAGATACCAGAGATCTTACTCTCTCAAGCAGTATCATGCCATGGGAACACACAACAAGGAAGCAGCCAGTCTCGTTTGCAAACCAGACACCAAGTCTGTCAGCACCTTGATCTTGGGCTCCCCAGCCCCCAGAAGTGTGAGAAATAAATTTCTGTTGTTGAAGCCCCCTAGCCTACGATATTTTGGTATGGCGGCCGGAGCTAAGCCAGACACATGGCATGAATGAGATTTGGGTGCTGTTTGTTATGGCAACATGGCTTCGTCTCTCCTGACTGATAAAGGGTCGAAAGCCATGGTATTAACCACCGTGCAGTCGCGCCTCTTTACTGTCACTAACAACTTCTTCACGAGACCTACTATTCCCAACAACTCTGTTCTCGTGTTGTGCAGTCCAAACTGAAAGAGACCACAAAGCACACAAAACTAACACGAACACAAAGGAACAGCAAACCCTAAACCAGGATCATTGGCCCACTAGAGCACCCACAAACTCCAGATGGTTTCGTTTCTTCTTCACTTTGAAACAGAGCCTGGGGAAAGCAGGCCTTTACTGAGGGGCAAGGGAGGAGGTTCAACTGCTCAGAGCCAGGATCTAAGGACGCAGAGCCCAGAAGCCCCACTGAGCGAGCCCTGAACTGGAAGATTCCAATGCAAAGATGCTCCTCCCTCCTTCTCTTCCTCTCCCTTAGATCTCCACACATCACTCAGAAGTCTTGTTTGCTTGGGGACATGAGAAGGCTTATTTGATTTGGGGCCAAGGCTGGAGACCCGTGAATATTCCCTTTGAAGGCGGGCACCTCTGAATTCCTGCTTCCCCCCCCCCGCCCCCCACACACACACTATCAGAAGCGCCACATCCTGTCAACTCTTTAGAACTTCTCAAAGTGGCTTCCCTCTGATTTCCAGAGGGTCCTGGCTGCTTGCAGTTCTCAGGCTCACAGTGTCAGGGAATGGGGGTTTCTTGTTTTTCAAATCACTGACTCCTCCCTGGGACGCTTTTTTGTCCTTGCTTTAAACACCAACAACCACAAGACCCGGAGGACCTGACAGTGACGTCTGCATCATTAAAGGATCAGAGCAGCGGAGGAAGTCCTCCCATCCAGTAAAGATGGACCACGTGCCCACCGCGTGCCAAGCTCTGTGCCAGGCACCAGGCGCAAGAGTGAGTTCCATTTAGATGGGGTTCCTGCCCTGATGGAGGTTGCAGTCTGGTGGGGAAACACAGCAAAAATTAGCAAAGGAGGGGCCCCTGGGTGGCTTAGTGATTTAAGCATCTGACTCTTGATTTTGGCTCAGGTCATGGTCTCAGGGTCATGGGATGGAGCCCCGAGTCAGGATTGGTCCTGGGCATGGAATCTGCTTGGGATTCTCTCTCTCCCTCTGTCCCTACCCAGCTCGCTCTCTGTCTCTCCCCCTCCCCCCAAAAAATATATAGGGGCACCTGGGTGGCTCAGTCAGTTGAGCATCCGCTTTTGACGCAGGTCATGATCCCAGGATCCTGGGATCGAGTCCTGCATTGGGCTCCCTGCTCCACAGAGAGTCTGCTTCTCCCTCCACCCTTCGCCTCTGCTCATGACCTCTCTCTCTCAAATAAATAAAATCTTAAAACATATATATAATATATATATATATATATATATATATATATATATATATATATATAAAGGAAGCATATCCAACTGTGAAAGTACTTTTAAGGAGAAAGCACAGTACTGAGACACAAACTAAAAAGAGGTGAGTGGGGCCAGGGAGCAGGGGATTACTCCAGTGTTGGCTGGGGGTCTTCCCAGAAACAGTTGCCATGATGGAATTAGACCATGACAGGTTCTGGGTGGAAATACTTGTGAAGGATAAAGGGAGGAAGCCAGGGGAAGAGAAGAAACCTTCAGATGCAGGCCTAGCTGCACCGCAGGCGAGGGGAAGGAAGAAGTCAGGGGGGAAAGCACCTCGGCAGGCAATGCAAGTCCCAGAAAGGTTTGGCCAGTCTGGCGAGGAGTTCTTGAGCCAAGACTGCCCATCAGAGGAATCTCATGCCTTGCAGGAGTGGGCGCAGTGCGCTAATGCCCTTGCCGGGCTCAGGCCTCGCTGGGAACAGGAAGGGGAAGCATAGTCTCAGTGTGAAAGCACTGAGTGGCAGCAGCCAGCGTGGTCAGTCAAGTGTGTTCCCTGCTGGACATCCCAGAGGTCACTGTCATGGCGGCCATGCGTGTTTGGGGAGCAGCCTGCCATGACTTCCATGGGCCGTTCTCCCTGAGGAAAGTTAGTGATTCAGACCAAGGCCTTTGTCACTGCGCTTGGTCTTGGGACTGTACCTGGTCTCATTCTTTCCTCCACTCCTCATCCTATAGCTCCTTACCTGCAGCCATCACCTGAGCTGCTCTGGAGAGCTCACCTGGTGCCGTGGCCCAAACCTTCACTCTTGAGAGGTATGAACTCTTGCAAATCACACCTTTCTCAGGCCCAGATTACTGCATGTGTTCATTCACAGTTTCAGGGGGGACAAGGGAGTGTCCCCAGGTAGATTCCCTGTGTTGCACACATATTCCTCCCTGCCCCCATTGCATTCAGGCACCCATGCCTCTTCCTGCCGACCAGACCAGTTACCCACACTAGTATGGTGATTTCCCTTCTCTCCTGCTTGTCTGGGCACAGGTGTCCAAAGGGTCCTGGCATAGCTTTTGACCGCCACCCTCCCGCAGTCAACAGCACACACCCCCTGTGGGGACCAGGACCTACAAAGTTGCAATCACTTTCTGTTGTCTTAAGCAACCAAGTTTGTGGCACTTTGTTACAGCACCCCTAGGAAACAAATATAAAAGGTAATATATAGTTTGAGACCCACCAGATCGAGAGAAGACAACTGTGCAAGCCACCGGCGGACAGTGGTCCTGGCAAAAGGAAGACTAAAGGCAATGCCCCGTAGACCAGGAAGGGTGCAGGTAAGCTGGAGGACCTGAAAAAGGGCACAGGTTGGAGTTGAGAACAGGGAGGTGAGCAGGGCACAGACCAGGCAGGTCCTGCAGGAGTAGAAGTGGAGGGTTTAGACCAAGTGCATTGGTGCATTTTACCCAAAGGGGTGTTATGATCCAATTTAGCATAGAAACTATTTCACTTGGGGCTCAGTCTGTTAAGCAACTGCCTTCAGCTCAGGTCATGATCCCAGGGTCCTGGGATCAAGCCCCGAATCGAGCTCCCTGCTTAGCGAGGAGTCTGCTTCTCCCTCTCCCTCTGCTTGCCACTCCCCCTGCTTGTGCTCTCTCTCTCTGTCAAATAAATAAATAAAATATTTTTTGAAAAAAAGAAACTATTTCACTTAAGTCCACTGTGACAGGGAACAGATTTGGTGAGAAACTGCAGGATTTTGTCTTCTTTCCTAATGACACTATATTAGCCTAAGTTCCCTAGAAAATAGAACTGGAGGCAAGGATGAAGGTGCTAATGTTGAACTTGGACGTGCATTGAGGTCCTCTGAGCAGGACATACTATGTATCCATTATAGATACATGTCTCTTGGGAGACCTGTTGTAAGAATTAAATAAAAGTATGATGGCAATGGATGAACACAATGTGGTCTATCCATGCACTGAAATATTGCCCAGCCTGAAAAAGGAAGGAAATTATTTTTTTAATTTTGTTTTATTTATTTATTTGAGAGACAGAGTGAGCAAGAGAGAGAGAGCACACGAGCAAGGGCAGAGGGAGAGGGAGAAGGAGAAGCAGGCTCCCCGGCTGAGCTGGGAGCCCAACGCGGGGCTCAATCCCAAAACCCTGGGATCATGACCTGAGCCAAAGGCAGACGCTTAACTGACTGAGCCACCCAGGCTCCCCAAGGAAGGAAATTCTGACACATGTTGCAACATGGATGAACCTGGAGGACATCATGCTAAGTGAGAGAAGCCAGTCACAAAAAAACAAATACTGTATGGTTCCCCTTAAATGAGATACTTAGAGTCATCAAATTCACAGAGTCAGAAAGTAGAAGGGTGGTTGCCAGGGGCTGGGGGAAGGGGCAATGGGGAGTCAGTGTTTAACGGGTGTGGAGTTTCAGTTTGGGAGGGTGAAAAAAGTTTGGAGCTGGATGGTGGTGATGATTGCATAGTGAGTGGTGAGTGGTTTCTCAGTGCCACTGAATTGTCCACTTAAATATGGTCAAGATGGTACATTTTACATTATGTTCACTTTACCACAATTTTTAAAAATTAAAAAAAAAACTTTTTAACGACTGCAAAGCATTTAACACAATCTGGCATATGGTAATCACTGGAAAAAATAGTAGCTTTTATTGTTATTTTTATGAAAGTAACTCACACAGTATCTGGCATATGGTAGGCATGCAATAAGTATTTGTTGAATTGAATCAAAGCATATCAGATACTAAAAAATAGAATCTACTGTTCTTCCTGGATTCTGAGTTAGAACACAGCATCCCTTTGTTTAGAAGACTGGTGCCTTTCAGAAAAGAAATTGATGTCATTCATCTTTGTTTCACCCTCTTCTCCATCACCTAACAAATGCTTTGAACATGGTGGGCCTCTGACAGACGCTTGTTAAGTAAATACACATCCTGTTGTAGGGTATTAGTCTGGAACGCTACTGTATGGTGGACATTAGAGCTGGTTTTATCCTGCCCTCTTCCTAACCCATCCACGCACACTTCTTTTTACGGTAACTGTGGGGAATCCATTCCTGCCTCATTCCATTCAACTCATTCAATCCTTCAGACATAAAATTTCTGTTGAGTGTTAGCTATTTGCCAGACATTGTACAAGACTCTGGAGATAGAGCAGTGAACAAAATGGTTATAGTCCCTGCTTTTATGGAGCTCAGTATTGCAGAGAAGAAAAGCACCGAACAAGTCATTAATCGCAAATAGTTCTTTATGGATGATGGGGTATTCTGTGTAGATACTGTAGAAGGTTTTTTGAAATCTATTGTCCATCCAGCAGTGGAGAGGTGTACTAACATTCTCTTTATGTTGGAAACACTAATGTTTTTACACCAGAATTGTTAGGTACCTTTAACCACTTCAGATCTGTGGTTATTCCCATTTAGTTCACATTAGATTGAGCAAGACCCCATTAAAATGTGATTTAGAGACATAAAATTCATTAGGAAGATGATTATACATCAGAATGCCAAAAGGAATGATTTAATTTCTTCTCTAGATCATCCCACTTGGGATTTTTTTTAATTCCATAAAACCAGTATTTGACATAACATTTTGAAAAATGAAGAAAGGAAAATGTGTCTGAATTATAACCAAAGCTCTGATTCAAAGTTTTTCAAAATGTTCTCTAAAATTACATGAGGGGTTCCAGTTTCTAGGTAAGATGAAATAAGCACACTCTTCCTAGTCTCTCCTATTAACTATTGCTATAAAACTGAGTGGAATGTAGCTCCTTGAGGACTCTGAAAAATACATAATGGCAGTAAATGGGGATGAAGAAGAAAATATTAAGTACTAGCAAAGCAGAGATGAGTCCTCCCATTCTCTCACTGCTTAGCCCAGATGTGGGTGCATCCCTAGAAATGCAAGGCAGTATGGGATAACTAAACCCCCAGATCTGGACTGTAAGACCAAAAAGGGGCTTCCCAGAGGACTACAAAGTACCCCAAATATTGTAGAAAGGGAGAAGCCTGGGAAAGTGACTCCATAAAGTCATTTATGACCTCCTGAACTTCTCTACACAGAAAAGACTTGGAGAACCTTGAGACAGACTACTGCCTAGTCCAGATCCCACACTGGCCATTTGGTGGCACACACAAAAGACAGATCTGACAAGCACTGCAAAGCTTCTAAAAAGTGAACTGATACTGGAACCACAATCCACAGAAAATGGATAAGAACGTTTATCCTAGGGGCGCCTGTGTGGCTCAGTTGGTTAAGCATCTGCCTTCGGCTCAGGTCATGATCCAGGGTCCTGGGATCCAGCCCCATGTTGGGCTCCAGCCCCGTGATTGGGCTCCCTGCTCAGCAGGAAGTCTGCTTCTCCCTCTCCCTCTGCCCCTCCGCCCAAGCCTGCTCTCCCTTTCTCTCTCTCAAATAAATAAATAAATAAATATTTTTTTTAAAAAAAAGGGCTGTTTCTCCTAAACCTAACTAGCTTGTTTGCCTGCTAAAGCAATGTCATCTTTCTTTCTTTTTTTTTTTTTAGATTTTATTTATTTATTTGACAGAGATACACAGTGAGAGAGGGAACACAAGCAGGGGGAGTGGGAGAGGGAGAAGCACACTCTCTGCTGAGCAGGAAGCCCAACGTGGGGCTCAATCCCAGGACCCTGGGATCATGACCTGAGCCGAAGGCAGACACTTAACAACTGAGCCACCCAGGCACCCCTAAAGCAATGTCATCTTGCCATCCATTTACATTTTATTGAAATACTAAGAAAATGTTTAACCCACGCTGGAAAGGGAAAACTGAGGAGTTAAAAACAAAGTAACAAATAGAAAGCAAATAATAAGGGGAGCCTGGGTGGCGGTTAAACATCCAACTCGATCTCTGCTCAGGTCTTGATCTCAGGGTTGTGAGTTCCTGAGAAAAAAGAAAGAAAGAAAGCAAATAATAAAATGGTAGACCTAAATCCAAGCATATTAATAATTACATTAAATGTAAATGGTCTAAACAAATCAATTAAAGACAGATTGTGAAAATGAGGGGCAGGGAGGTTGGTGGTGGAGCATGACCCAATTATGCACTATCTACAAGAAAGTTACTTCAAGGGGTGTCCAGGTGGCTCAGTCAGTTAAGCCTCTGCCTTCAGCTCAGGTCATGATCTCAGGGTCCTGGGATCACACCCCTCATCGGGCTCCCCGCTTATCAGGGAGTCTGCTTCTCCCTTGGCCTCTCCACCACCCCTCCCTACTCATGCTCTCTGTCTCTCTCTTTCTCTCTCTCAAATAAATAAATAAAATCTTTTTAAAAAAATAAAAAGGGCGGGTGCCTGGGTGGCTCAGTTGGTTGAGCGACTGCCTTCGGCTCAGGTCGTGATCCTGGAGTCCCGGGATCGAGTCCCACATCGGGCTCCCTGCTCGGCAGGGAGTCTGCTTCTCCCTCTGACCCTCCTCCCTCTCATGCTCTCTGTCTCTCATTCTCTCTCTCTCTCAAATAAGTAAATAAAATCTTTAAAAAAATAAAAAAATAAAAAGGGCTGGGTGGCTCAGTCATTAAGCATCTGTCTTCAGCTTGGGTCATGACCCCGAGGTCCTGGGATCGAGCCCTGCATCAGGCTCCCTGCTCAGCGGGAAGCCTGCTTCTTCCTCTCCCAACTCCCCCTGCTTGTGTTCCCTCTCTTGATGTGTCTCTCTCTGCCAAGTGGATAAGTAAAACCTTTAAAAAAATAATAATAATAAAATAAAAAATTTAAAAAAGAAAGTTACTTCAAATATAATGATGCAAGTACCTTAGAAAAGAATGGCAAGACAAATAAATAACAGGAATAATATACACTGGACAGGAAGAAATGAAACGCTCCCTATTCACACATAATATGATTGCCTACAGAAAAAAATCCCAAGAAAACTACAAAAAAAGACTTCTAGAACTAATAAGTCAGTTTAGCATGGGATACAAGGTCAACACACAAAAATCCGTTGAACCTCTATGTACTGAAAATGTGTAATTAGAAACTGAAATTCAAAAAATGATACATTGACAATAGCTCCCCACCAGGAAAATGAAATTACATAAAAAACTAACAGAAGATATACAGATATGAATGCTGAAAGCCACAAAACACTGATGTGAGAAACCAAAGAAGACCTAAATAAATGAAGAGATAAACCACGTAGTGATTGACTCACACAGAACTGACACAAAATGTCAGTTCTCTCCAAATTGATCTATCCATTAAATGCAATTCCAATCAAAATCTCAGTAGAGGGGCACCTGGGTGGCTCAGTCGTTAAGCGTCTGCCTTCGGCTCAGGTCATGATCCCAGGGTCCTGGGATCAAGCCCCGCATAGGGCTCCCTGCTCAGCGGGAGGCCTGCTTCTCCCTCTCCCACTCCCCCTGCTTGTGTTCCCTCTCTCGCTGTATCTCTCTCTGTCAAATAAATAAAATCTTAAAAAAAAAAAATCTCAGTAGAATTTTGGTAGATACAAACAAGCTGATTCTAAAATTTATGTGGAAAGGCAAAGGAAATAGAATAGCTAAAACAGTCTTGAAAAAGAAAAAGTTGGACTCAAGCCATCCAATTTTAAGACTTACAATAACACTACAATAATTAAGACAGAGGAGAGACAGACACATGTATTAAGAAAACAGAATAGACAATCCAGAAATAAATCCATACAAATGTAACCAATTGATATTTTTTAAAAAAGATTTTATTTATTTGACACAGAGAGAGAGAGTGCAAGCAGGGGGAGCAGCAGAGGGAGAGGGAGAGCCCAAGACAGGCTCAATCCCAGGACCCTGAGATCATGACCTGGGCCGAAGGCAGACACAACCTACTGAGCCATCCAGGCGTCCCCCAACTGATTTTT
>NC_138373.1:26938140-26982344 GCF_054177405.1 Leptonychotes weddellii
CTGTGTCTCTCTCTGTCAAATAAATAAATAAAATCTTTTAAAAAATAAAAAATAAAAAAAATAAAATGGGCAAAGACTTAAAAAGACACTTCACCTAAGTGAGGAGGCAAATAAGCCCGTGGAAAATTACTCGATATCATTAGCCATCGGAGCAATGCAAATTAAAAACACAGTGAGCTATCATTACAAACATATTAGAATGGCTATATATATATATATATCTCAGCAAGACCAAGCACTGGTGAGGGAGTTAAATAAACAAAACTCTTTTTTCTTTTTAAGTTTTTTTTTTTTAAAGCAACTTTTTATTTTATTTTATTTTATTTTATTATTTGACAGCAAGAGAGGTAACACAAGCAGGGGGAATGGGAGAGGGAGAAACAGGCTCCCCAGTGAGCAGAGAGCCCGATGTGGGGCTCGATCCCAGGACCCCGGGATCATGACCTGAGCCGAAGGCAGACGCTTACCTGACTGAGCCACCCAGGTGCCCCTAAATAAACAAAACTCTTATACGTTGCTAGTGGGAATGCAGAATTTATAGAACCACTCTAGGAAACAGTTTGGTAGTTTCTTATAAGATTTAACACAGGGCGCCTGGCTGGCTCAGTCAGGGGAGCACGTGACTCTTGATCTTGAGTGCGTGAGTTCGAGCCCCACCTTGGGTGCAGAGATGACTAAAAATAAATAAATAAATGAACTTTAAAAAATAAGCTTTCCTAAGATGTAAATAACTTTAAAATATCCACATTTGTAATTTCATGAATTGATTAGAATGAGACTGTTTTCCTCAATTCTTATGGTGAAATCATTCAAGTATCTGAAGCAAGAGCAGTTCTCACACTTGTTTCACTTTGCTTTCTTCATGATAGAGATTCAAGAATAAAAGGCACTGAGGCAATGGACTCAGAGAAGAAGGTGCCAAGCCCCGAGCAGTGGCTGGGTTCTGTGATCCCATAGGCATTGCTGTTTTACCGCGACCCTCTTCCAGAAGCTTCCTCTCGGGGCGTGGAAAGCCGCAGGACCAATGCCGCTGATGACGTGTGGAGTGTGACGTTCTGTCATGATTCAAGGTGTCAAGGGACACAGAATACAAAGCTGCATGTCGCGCTGCTTTTGCTTCACCTTGCAATGCATTTCTTTTCCCAGCCGTTGCCCTCAGTTAGACCCAAGAACAACTTCAGACCGCAGGAAACATTCCCGGATGGAGTCATCGTGTCCTGGAGCCAGACTGCCTGATTTGAGATTCTGGTACATTGCCTGGGACTGGTCATGTGGCTTTGGTCAAATTTCTTTTAACTGGTCAGAGCTTGGACTACTTAGTCTATGAAAGAGAGACAATAAGGATAGTACCTATCACATGAGTTGTTGTGAAGATCAAATAAGACAATACTGAAGACACCACGGCTCGGGACTGGGAGGTGGGTGTGGTGCACCCATAGGGAGAGTATTCACCCGCTGCTGCTCTTTAGAATTGGCTTGGGATACCATGGTAGCTCAGTACCTGGCACTCAGTAAGGACTCAATAAACGGTCTCGTAGAATGATTTCGTTTTTAAACTGTGAGCATGTATAACTTAGAATTTTAAAAGATGCAAATTAGAAATCGCACATTATCTCCATATATTTCCATATGTACATGTGTGTTTGCAAATGCATAGAAAATATCTGGAAGGAGGGGCTCCTGGGTGGCTCAGTTGGTTAAGCGACTGCATTCTGCTCAGGTCATGATCCCAGGGTCCTGGGATCAAGTCCCACATCGGGCTCCCTGCTCCCTGCTCAGCTCTCTCTCTCTCAAATAAATAAATAAAATCTTTAAAAAATAACAAAGAAAAGAAAATACCTGGAAGGAAAAAACATCAAAATAATAACATGCCCGTTGACCTTGGAATGAGAGGAGCTAGGTCCCAGGTGGAGAGGGGGAGAGGGAGGAGTGGAGGGTCGAGGAACATTAACACTTCATCTGCATTATTTTAATTGCATAACACATGAAAGTATGCCTGTGTAAAGAACATCTTAGAAGATTTTACTTTTTAATAGAATGAAACAGTGGAGAGAGTACTCTTCTCCTACTGGGCATGGGCCAGGGGGTTGTTCAATTCTCATGGTCTGGTATGTTCCCCCAACTCTGTACAATCTCCTAAGATTCCTCCTGTCAAACAGTCTCTGCCTCCTTTAAACTCAGACACACACACACACACGTACACACCCGTACACACCCATACACACACATGCACTTTGGCCCTGTTTCTCCTACTTTTAGGAGAATTTCTGATTTTAATAAATAATAAATTACACCATACTTTTTTGCTGGGAGCTCCCTGGGACTAACTGTACTATCAAGGCAGGTTCGTATTTCCATTTTCAATCATTAGTTCCCTCTGTTTAAAACTTCCCGGGGCACCTGGATGGCTCAGTTGGTTGAGTGTCCAATTCTTGATTTCCGCTCAGGTCCTAATTTCAGGGTCCTGGGATGGTCCGTGCTCAGCGGGGAGCTTGCTTCTCCCTTTCCCTCTGCTCTTCCCCCTGCTCTCTCTCTCAAATAAATAAATAAATAAATAAATAAATAAATAAATAAAATCTTTCAAAAAATAACTTCCCAAATCAGGGGTGCCTGGGTGGCACAGTTGGTTGAGCAACAGACTCTTGGTTTTGGCTCAGGTCATGATCTCAGGGTCGTGGGATGGAGCCCCCTATCAGGCTCCATGACACTTACCAAAGCAGCTGACCACATCTGCTCAGCTCAATTCTACAGAAAGCCTGACTTCTTGAAAAGAAAGGTTCTCACCAATTTAGCCCCTCAAATCAATGAGAAGTTCCAATCTTATTAAATGGCTAGTGCTTTGGGGAAAGCTAGGAGCCAATAGGAAGGTAGTTACAATATTTAAATTCATTTCACTTAAGGGCCTTTTTTTTTAAGCAGCTAATGGATATTCTCTTTACCCTGCACTTGATTCCCCAAATCTGATGTGCTATAATAAAATTATGAATATATGAATAATTTGCACACATTAAATTTTGTAATTGCTCTGAAATGTCTTACCATGCATTTTAAACATTTTTTTTGAAACTTCCTGATTAAGAGGTTTTTCAGAAGTGAAGAACACCAATTCCGAGCCATGATTAAAATGAATCCCTTTATTTCTATACTTAAGATTAGATCTATGGTGCAAATTATATGATTTTAATATAAATGTCAGCCTATTTTAAGTTTTTCACTTACTGTATTGGTATTGTGTGTATAAGGATATGCAGACTCATGCTTTCCAACTTCTCCAAACTTCAACCGGCCAAGATGCTAGGCAAACTGCCTCTTCATCATTTTGAACAGTTGTTGGGCAAGGCAGCTTTGAACATGTGATTTTTCCCATCTTAACAAAGGACTCATTTTACATCGCCTTGGGCCTCCAGCTTCAATCCAAGACAAATGCTGACATTAATCCTGGAAGCTAGCATTTGGGTGGGCTCTCAGTGCTGGGCACTGTGCTCCACGATTTGCACTGATTCTCAATCTTCATATCCACCTGGTCAGGGAGGAGCAGTTTTTATTCCCATTCCACAGATGGGAAGACGAAGGCTGAGACTGAGAGTTTATGGCACAGGGCCGAGGTCCAATAGCTGGCATGGAGTAATAGGGAAAAAACAAAGAGTTAAAAGCAGAAAAGTGAGATCAGGTTTGTGTTAAAAAGAAGGTAAAAAGTTAAGCGGCAAGGAGAACTGATGGAAGGTTCTTGCAGTAACTGAGAGGGAGACGATGAGCCAGAGCAGGGACAATACAGAGCAATGAACTCAAAACGAATTGAAGCTGGTAAGATGTTGTGGCTGCCAATGTGGGGGAATCGATTCCTCTGAAACTCCCTGGTGGGTACTTCCTATGTTTTAGACACCCAGCTGGACAGTAGGGGTACAAGAGAGAATAAAGAAATAAAAGTCTTGTCGTGCGGGAGAAAAATCATAAACAAATAAGCCAACAAAACAATTACCAACAATTAGTTTCCTAGGTAACAAGTCACCACAACTTGGTGGCTTAAAACAACAGAAATTGGTGTTCTCACAGTTCCAGAGGCCAGAGGTCTGCAATCAAGGTGTTGGTAGGGTCTCTCTCCTTCCAAAGGCTCTGGGGGAGAATCCTTCTTAATCTCTTCCAGCTTCTGGTGGCTGCCAGCAAAGCTTGGCGTTCTTTGGTTTGTAGACACATCACTCCAGTCTCTGCCCCTGTCTTCCCATGGTGTTCTCCTTCTGTCTGTCTGTGTGCAAATTTCCCTCTTCTTATAAGGACACCAGCCAATGGATTAGTGCCCACCTTAATCCAGGATGACCTCATCTTAACTTGGTTATATCTGCAAAGACCCTATTTCCAAATAAGGCCGCTTTCACAGGTTCTAGTGGTTACGACTTGGACATATCTTTTGGGGGAACATTATTTAACCCAGTGATAAATCATAAGGAAAAAAAATGAAAGGAATGCTATCATTTAAAAGGGGGGAGGGGCAATCTGTTCAGATGATAGGGAAGGGTCTCTGAGCGACTGTCAGTTCAGCAGAGTCCTGAAGGATGAGAAGGACCAGGTTCATAGTAGTCCAGGCAGAGGAAGCCACAGGTGCAAATGGCCTGGGTTTGGAGAGACGGTGCTAATGATGGAAGATGGAAGAAAGCCATCATGCCTGCAACAAAGTGCAGCTGAGGGGCGCCTGGGTGGCTCAGTCAGTGAAGCGTCTGCCTTCAGCTCAGGTCATGATCCCAGGGTCCTGGGATTGAGCCCCTTGTCAGACTCCCTGCTCAGCCTGGAATCTACTTCTCTCTCTCCCTCTGCTGCTCCCCCTGCTTGTGCTTTCTCATGCTCGCTCTCTCTCAGTGTCAAATAAATAAATAAAATCTTAAAAAAAAAAAAAGTGCAGCTGAGACAGGTGGGCAAGCAGGGACCAGCTTCCCCGGGGTCTTGGAGGCCGCGGACAGGAGTTTGCATTTTCCTACACTGTTTCAATGGGAAGACAGCCGTTGATTTTAAGCAGAATGGGGAGAAAATCTGCTTTGGGTTTTAGAAGCTCATTCTGGCCTTGTGTTGTGAGAATAGGCTGCAGTGGAGACAGAGAGGAAGCCACAGGCAGTTAAGAGGGGACTGTCGCCCCCCATCCCCAAGTAAGAGACAGACATGCAGAAGAGTCTAAAGATGTGAGATGTGTTTGGAGGGTTTACTGCAAGTTTCAAAATGTCAGAGAGAGAGAATAAGAAAGCAAGGGCAGTGATGAATGCCTGGCTGTGGGGAGGGTGGGAGAGTGAAGATGATGAGGCTGTGTTTCATTTGAGAGCCTGGATGAAGGGCCATGTCACAAATTCACTGAAGGGACTGGGGCGGGGGGAGATTGGTGCAAAATGACGCCTGAGCCCTGATCCATCTCAAAGCTCATGATTGGGAATCTCCCCATCGTGCACTTTTATTTAACGGGGCGAAGTGTTGTTGGGGAAGAAAAATAATTTTCCTTCTGCTCTTCTAGGTTCTTGGCTGAGACCTCCTGTAATAAAAGACATGAACAGGAGAAAAACTAATTCAATTATGTATGTACATATGGAAGCCCCACAAGGATCTGAGACTCCAAGAAGTGGCAAGAGCTAGGAGCTTTTAGACAAAGAAACCATACATTGTGAAGGATTGACAAGGCAGCAGGTTATGGGCTACAGGTAGCAAATGGTGAAGAATTAACCAGGCTTGTTTATACAGCTTTCTTGGCCCTGAATTCCCTGTCTCTGGTGATAAGGATGCCTTCTACTCTCCTGGTACAGGGAGGGCACTTTCACATGGAAGACTTTTCTCCTGCTTTCAGGGGGACAGAGGAGGATCAGTGTCCTTTTTACACTGGCTGTTTCTCAAGTAACTTTAATTCAAAATAATCAATATGCCAAAGTGGCATATTTTGGGGTGACATTCTGAACCCCTACCGTGGGAACAAAACAATCCTCTGTTTTTTATCTCACATTGAATACACAGCAGAACAAATTCTCTTCTACCACATTGGCATCCCCTGGCTCCCTGGTGGCTGGGAGTCCCGATGATGCAGGCAGAGTAGACCCCAGCCCCAGGACCCCCACTTAGGCTAAGTACTCAACTTTGCATGAATGCACAAGACTCTCTGTTAATTGTGGTATGAAAACATTCCAGTAGCCCCAACACTGCCTATCACTGAGCTAGAAAGTCCCCCAGTGGAGATCCAGCCCTCTCATCTCTAGATAAAACCCCAAAGAAGCCAGAGTCATTGCTCACAGACTTCCCACCGGACGGCTCCTCTACCCGAACCCACCCATACCTGGAAAATTGTCTTTGGTCAATATTCACGTTACCCCTACCTGACATTATTGCTCTAGAATTACCCAGGTTGGGCCTCAGAGGTGGGGGTTAATCAGGTGGCCTCTCTACTATGACCTCTAAATGGTTTATTGGTTCTGAAAAAATGAATCAAGAGGTAAGAACAAGGGCCTTGAGGTCAGAATTCCAGCTTGGATTCAAAATCCCAGTTCATGACTTGCTTATTACGTGACTTTCAGGGAGTTGCTCACTCTCCCTGAGAGCTCCCTACCCCTATTGAGTAAAATGAGAATAATTAAATGCCCACATGTAGGGTACGGAGGCTTCAGTGGGCTAGTGTGGGTGAGGGCCTGGTGCCACGATGGCTTGACTAGGGTCAGAGTTTGGGTTCATATCGTTCGTGCAGAGAGTCAGGCTATGGCTCACGTTCCAGACAGACAGCTGCAGCAATCTCCAGACTGAGAAGCACCCCTGGGTATTGCTGCACCCCTGTGGGTTCTCTGCTTCCCAAATCCCGAGGACTAGCAGCCCTCTTGGCAAAAATCAGGGATGGTGAAGCCTTCCCAGGAACTTGGCTGGCCAGGTGCCTGCCCTGCCCCCCTCAGTACCTGGTACCCTTGGGGTGAAGCCAACCAAGAATGGAAACTAGCAACCAGTTAGGAGCAAGAGTTTCCAGAACCTGGCCTAGAGAGTCCTGGGAGGTGGTTCCCTAGGCAACACCAACAGGAGGCTTTACCCTCTTGAAGACTGTATTTGACATCATTTCCCCTCCAGGTGGCTACTGGGAGCCGCTCCCCAGGGAGAAGCCAGGGAGAAGCCATTTTTGAGATGCAACGTGAGTTGGAAAAGAGTGAAAAGAGGCACAAAGCCAGGCGCAAACCCTGGTTCTCCCACTTACGATGATGGGTGACCATTGCCTCCCCGAGTCTCAGTGGCCCAGCTGGGACATAGACAGATGTCAGTGCCCATCCAGATGAGATGACATGAGGGAGTGCCCATCACCAGGGTCGGGGTATTGTTCAAGAAATGAGAGGGGGCAGAGGAAAGCCTCCTACATGATTCATGCACCACCAGTTATTTCCTGCCTATCTGGGACGGGATGAATCAAAAGTAAGTGAAAACTTATGGTCAAAGCAAAGCCTTTGGATCTGTGGGGATTCTGCAGTGGACGAAAGTGGCCTGGGGCTGGCTGAGTCATCCATGCGGGCAATCGTTTCTCTCCCCATCTGCAAAAGCAGAGTGGGGCTCCACAGAAGGGGTGCTCAGGGTGGGATTACATCTTCGCCCCATGAACAGCCCCCCCTTCGTAAGGCATCCAAACAGCACTGTTGGGTAACTCTCCGTTGCCACCATCTGGAAGAAGAGAGGTGGTGAGTCTCTCAGCCAAAGATAGATTCTCTCCAAATCCTTCAATCTTTGTAGAGGATTTGCTCCACAACTGGGAAGAAGCGGAAGTGGGCGGGTTAGACCAGCCAGTCTGGGTGAGTGGGTGATTGGCACGTGGGGGATTTTTTAAACCAAGGAACATTTGTTGTTTTTAAATAATAATAAAAAATTTTTTTCAATGTACCATCCAAAACCCAATACATATGAAAAGGCTTTTTTAAGTTAATATTCTTTAACCAAGCAATTGTACCTTTAGGAATTTAGCCTAGATTTAGAGACACAATGCAGATTGGTAGAAAGAGCTGTGTAGTTTATAATACCAAACACCTGGGGGCAACCAGGTGGCTCAGTCGGTCATGTGACTCTTGGTCATGGGTCGTAAGTTTGAGCCCCACGTTGGTTGGAGACTTCACGTAAAAAAATAAATAAATAAAATCTTTATAATAAGCAAGAAGTTGGAGACAAACCAAATAGAAAGGCCCATTTAATAGAATACTAGCCAGCTGGTAAAAAAAAAAAAAAATGATGCATACACAAATAATAAACTAAGAAAAGGTATTTGTATCTCAAATTACAAAGGGATAATTGCCCTAACATATAAAAAAGTTTCCCTCCTATTAACAACTCACCAAAAAAAAGGCAAAGAATATGAAAAGCAACTTGCGTGTGTGTGCATGTGTGTGTGTGTATTTGCACAGATAAGTGAAGATCACAATTTGCTAAGACGCACTAACAGGAACGAAAATTAGTACCATCACTGTGAAGAGAATTTAGCAATATGAGTACATACTACTGGATCTGTATCTATTGCTAAATTGACCCAGCAATACTTCTAGCAATTGATTCACTATGCATAAAACAAAGGATGAACAAGCTTATTCACTGCAACAGTGTTTATAACAGCAAAAGACCGAAAACAACCTAAACGCCCATCAGTAGGAAATTGGTTAAGGACATTGGAAGGAATAAAGTTAGCAGAAGCAAGGACAGTGACCAGAGGTGACTATGAGAACATGAGCAATCCTAACCTGACCTTGAGAATCTCCAGGGAACAGACTTGGGGTTCAAGCCAGTCTTTTCTAGATTCCCAGGGGCAGAAAGACCCCAAATAGCATTTGGGACGTGTAAACACTGAAGTCGATTTTTATGTTTTAACATAGAAAGATGGCCAGAATATACTATTAAGTAGGAAAAAAGGCCACAGAGTAGCATTAAGGGTAATCTCCTTTTCATCTAAAATTTAAATATCATGTATATGTGTTAGTACATGCACAGGAGGGGCGCCTGGGTGGCTCAGATGGTTAAGCATCTGCCTTCGGCTCAGGTCATGATCTCAGGGTCCTGGGATCGAGCCCCACATCGGGCTCCCTGCTCAGCGAGGAGTCTGCTTCTCCCTCCCCCTCTGCCTGCCGCTCCCCCTGCTCGTGCTCCTTCTCTCTCAAATAAATAAATAAAATCTTTAAAAAAAAAAAAAAAAGGATGTGCATAGGAAAAAACTGGAAAAGAAGTGTATACACCAAGCCATTAAAGCAGTTATTAAGTGCCTACTGTGTGCTGGGAACATGCAGATAATGAAGAAATTAGAATGTCGGTTCCACGAAGAAAGAGAACTTTGCTGTTTTGCCCCAGTGTCTGGCACATAATACCTACTCAGTAAACATGTACATGCAGGAACAAAGGAACAAAGGAAAGGAGGCACAGAGGCAGGGAGAGAGGGAAGGCTAGAGTTGCTGCCCCCAAGCAGCTCACAGTTATATACTAGCATGGACACAGATGTGTGAGCAGGTGAGTTGTTCTGGGAAGGGGCAGTGCAGAGAACTCTGGGAGTAAAGGGTTCTGAGCTACTGGGTTTCACATTAACTGTCTCTCATCACTTCCCCATGAACATGGACGGGAAGAAAAGCCAGTTGCAAAAGTCATGAGCATGGAACCCATTTTCAAACTCAAACTTATCTTTGGCTTTCACTTCTTTCAGGACAATGCTTGGCCCCACAGGAAAGCCAGATTATCCAGGATGAGTTGGGGGCAGGAGTGCTGGTGATGCATACCTCCAAAACTGGATCCTATGGAGCCAGAAACCCTTGGAAAACAACACATTTTGTCAATTTCCGGGGGCGATTGGCTTCAGACAACTCGAAGGTGACACCCAATGTCGCCAAGGGGAACTACACAGAAATCTTAAATCGTGGTTCCAGGGAGGGGGGTGGGCAATGCTGGACCCTTGGCTTTCACTGTTTTCCAGTTAGCTCCTTTGCCAAACAAGGAAAGCTTGCCAGGACTTTGTGAAAAATTCCTTGACTCAGAAGCCAGCCCGGAGCGAGATGAGCACATTCTTCTCGGGGTTGCTGTAGCTTTTCTCTGCCTGAATAAGCTGTGGACGATTTCATTACTGGGTTCTTCTCTGATTCCTTTCTGATGGCATTTGCTTAATTACAGTTGCATTTGAATAGCAGAAGCTGCAAGAACACGCCACCAATTCAGGCTAAAAACTTTCCCAAGACTAACGCTTTCGGAGAGCCCCAGAGTCTGCCAAATCTGGGTAGAATTTCTGCCCTGCCTCTTACCGAGTATGGAGCCCTGCACACATTCCTTCACCTCCCTGAGTTTCTGTTTTCTCACTTGTAAAATGGAGGCGATGATACCTGTTTTGCAAGATTGCCATGTAGATTAAATAAAATCACTGTGTGTACGTAATAAAATAGAAACAGGTTAGTAAGTGTTGATGTCGTTACTATGATGGATAACATTTGAGTTCTTACTAAACCTTTGACACGCACTGCCTATTTTGATCCTTACAACAACCCTGCGAATTAGCTAATATTTCTACCTCCATTGTGTACGTAGGAAACAGATCCAGAGAGAATGGTCAATGTCATGTACTAATAAGCAGCCAAGCTGGAAGTCAAATCCAGGCCATCAATTGCAGAGTGTCCACTATGAATCATGTTTCTATAGTGGTTCCAGTATGTAATGGTTATGGAGACTATTCAAGATTAATGCACCCAATGACAAAACAAGCAAAGGATCTGAACAGACATTTCTCCAAGGAAAAATACACAAATGGCCAATCAACACATGAAAAGATGCTCAACAGCATGAACTCTCAGGGAACTGCAAATCAAAACCATAATGAGATACCACTTCAGGTCCACCCAGCATGGCCATACAAACAATCAAATAACCCCCACCACAACCACAAAGTGGACAATGACAAGTGTTGGAGAGTATGTGGAGCAATCAGAACCCTCATATATTGCTGGTGAGAATGTTAAATGGTACGGCTGCTTTGGAAGGCAACTGGCTATTCCTCAAAAAGTTAAACATAGAGTTACCATATAACCTAGCAATTCTACTCGTAGGTATAGACCCAAGAGAACTGAAGACATTTGCTCACACAAAAACTTGCCCACAAATGTTCATAGCTGCTTTACTCTCCATACCCACATTATTCTCTGCTCATAACCAAAAAGTGGAAATAACCCAAATGTCCATCAACCGATGAATGGATAACCAGAATGTGGGGTAACCATACAATGGAATATTTTTCAGCCATATAAAGGAATGAAGTACCGATATGTGCTACAACATGGAGAGAGAGAGAATCTCAAGCAGGCTCCACGCTGAGCGCAGAGGCTGACGCAGGGCTCGATCTCATGACCCTGAGATCATGACCTGAGCCAAAACCAAGAGTCAGATGCTTCACCGACTGCACCACGTGGGTGCCCCTGAATTATTTACTATAAATTGGTGAATTGCATGCTGTGTGAATTATATCTCAATAAAGCTATTTTTATTTTTTAAGCTTTTATTCCTAAGTAACCTCTACACCCAATGTGGGGCTCAAATCCACAACCCTGAGATCGAGAGTAGCATGCTCCACCAACTGAGTCAGCCAGGCACCCCTCAATAAAGCTATTTTTTTTTTAAAGATTTTTTTTATTTATTTATTTGAGAGAGAGAGAATGAGAGACAGAGAGCATGAGAGGGAGGAGGGTCAGAGGGAGAAGCAGACTCCCCGCGGAGCAGGGAGCCCGATGCGGGACTCGATCCCGGGACTCCAGGACCATGACCTGAGCCGAAGGCAGTCGCTTAACCAACTGAACCACCCAGGCGCCCCTCAATAAAGCTATTTTTAAAGAAAAGATTCAATGTAGGAGTAAATTTCAAGACTTTTGTATTTGTCACATAGCTCACACACATCAAGTAATCCTTAGTGAGGCACACATCACAGTTTTTAGTCTGGGGAAGTAGAGTTGCATGGAGCACATCCCAGGACAGATACCAGTTGAAAAAGTAACTACCCACCAATGAATGACCCAGCTCATTCCAGCCACGTGCCAGACTCAGAGTCATTACCTGGAAACTGGATGCATGGTGGTAGTCTACCTTCCAGATAACTCAATTAAATTGCTCACAGCCTGTCTTTATTGCTGTTGGCAGTGGTATTTTACTGTCTTGATGAAAGATCTGCAAGGTTCATGCTTTCATGGAACAGCTCACACGGTGTATAATGTGGTAGCTGATTTCCTGTTCTTTGGACTGTCCTACCCTGTTTCTTTTTTCTTTTTTTTTTTTTTTAAGATTTTATTTATTTATTTGACAGAGAGAGAGAGATAATGAGAGCAGGAACACAAGCAGGGGGAGTGGGAGAGGGAGAAGCAGGCTTCCCGTGGAGCAGGGAGCCCGATGCGGGGCTCGATCCCAGTACCCTGGGATCATGACCTGAGCCGAAGGCAGACGCTTAACGACTGAGCCACCCAGGCGCCCCTGTCCTACCCTGTTTCTAACGGATACAATTTCTCCGGGGCTCTGAGAAGTTAGAGGAGGGAGACATGCCTTCACCCTTCCCACACCCCATTTTACCAACAATTTACCTTCCAGACCCTAAGCCAGCTTAACACTGAGAACCTTCTCCCTAGAGTCCAAATGAACAAAGCATCAGTGTCTTAGCCCATGTCTGCTCTAACAAAAATATCACAGACCCGGCAGCTTGTAAACAGCAGGAATTTGTCACTCACAGTTCTGGAAGCTGGAAGTCTGAGATCAGGGTGCAGAGGTGTTCAGGTGAGGACCCCTTTCTGGATTGCAGATTTCTCATTGCATCCTCAACGTGGCAGAAGAAGAGAGCTCTCTGAAGCCTCTTTTGCAAAGCACTAATCCCATTCACAAGGACTCACCCTCATGACTTAAGGATTTCCCAAATACCCCCACCTCCTATTACCATCTTCTTTGGGGATTAGGAACATAGGAACATAGGAATTGGGGGGGGGGGCGGGACACGAACATTCAGACCATAGCAATCAATACAAGTAGAAAGCAAAGTCCTCTGCTCACTACCTATGAGAAGGCAGGGAAGCTCTGTCACAGACCTCCAGGGGATAGCATTCACCGGAACTATGGTTCCTGGGAAGTGAGCCCCGGATTTAGTGGGGGTGCAGCCTCCACGGCTGTAAGCCACAACTTCAAGGAGAGGAGACACAGAGAGAAAGAAGAGGATCCGGATATTCGTCTTCATTTCATCAATGTATTATGTACCTGTCGTCACAGCATTGGCCATGCTGCCTGGGGCTTTGTGGACTTTCTCCATGAGACAGAAATATCCTGTCTCCCCAGCAGGATTAGAAGAAACTGGAAGGCACGAAAGATCATTCCTTTATCTTGGAATTTTCTACATAAGTGGTCATAAACCAAAATTTGGACACAGAGAGTGGCAGGTCCATAACAAACCTCCAAAGATGTGCACATCCTAATTCCCGGAACCCTCGTGTGTGTTACTCTACACGGCAAAAGGGACTTTACAGATGAGTTTGCAGATTGGGCTAAAGAATCTTGAGATGGAGGGGGGGCGCCTAGGTGGCTCAGTCGGTTAAGCGTCTGCCTTCGGCTCAGGTCATGGTCCTGGGGTCCTGGGATCGAGCCCCGCATCGAGCTCCCTGCTCAGCGGGAAGCCTGCTTCTCCCTCTACCACCTCCCTCCCCCTGCTTGTGCTCTCTCTCGCTGTCTCTGTCACTATCTGTCTCCCTCGCAAATAAATAAATAAAATCTTTTTAAGAAGATTAAAAAAAAAAAGAATCCTGAGATGGAGAGATTGTCATGGGTTATTTGGATGGGCCCAACGCAATCCCAAGGGTCCTTATCAGAGGGAGGCAGGGGGGTGAGAGTCAGAGGAGAGGTAACAAGCAGAGCAGAGGTTGGAATGATGTGGGCCCAAGGGATGCGGGCAGCCTTTAGAAGCTAAAAAAGCCAAGGAAATGGATTCTCAGACCCTCTGGAGAGAATGCTGCCCTGCTGACCCATTTTGGACTTCTGACCTCCAGAGCAGTCAGAGAATAAATTTGGGTGTTTAAAACCACTAAATTTGGGCACCTGAGTGGCTCAATTGTTAAGTGTCTGCCTTCGGCTCAGGTCATGATCCCAGGGTCCTGGGATCGAGCCCCGCATCGGGCTCCCTGCTCAGCAGGAAGCCTGCTTCTCCCTCTCCCACTCCCCCTGCTTGCATTCCCTCTCTCGCTGTGTCTCTTGCTGTCAAATAAATAAATAAAATCTTTAAAAAATAAGTAAATAAATAAAACCACTAAATTTGTGGTGATTTGTTACAGCAGCAATGGAAAATACCATGGTACCAACTTCCCCGTCCTCTTGTTCCTCCTCCTCCTCTTCATCATCACCATCGTACTGAAGGGTAACTGAGTTCATTCATGTACTCCTTATTAAAATGAATAAATGGAAAGTACTATTATACCCCCACTTTATAGATGAGGAAGCTGAGGCTCAGAGAGGTTACATCATGGAAGGTTTTTTGTTTGTTTTGGGGTTTTGGGGTTTGTTTGGTTTTTTTGTTTTTTGGTTACAAACAGCAGAAACTGACTCTGGATAAAGCTAGCCAGAAAGGGGGGTGCCTGGGTGGCTCAGCTGGTTAAGTGACTGCCTTCGGCTCAGGTCCTGATCCTGGCAGTCCCAGGATCAAGACCCGCATCGGGCTCCCTGCTCAGCAAGGGACCCTCCCCACTCTTGTGCTCTCTCTCTCTCTCTCATTCTCTCTCTCTCAAATAAATAAAATCTTTAAAAAAAAAAAAAAAGGCTAGCCAGAAAGAGAGAATGACCCCCCAGCAGGATAAATCATCAAGGAAGTACCATCTGGGCAACATGGTGGAGGCTGACCATGGATCTTCCACGGGTGACACTTTGATCTCGCAGACACCTGTCTTATGAACTTCTAGTTTTGCATTCATGAGATATTGGTTAAGAACCTACTATGTGCCAGGCCCCGGGGTATGTGCGGGGGATATAATGTTGAACCAAAAACCGGGCATGATCTCTGCTCACGTGATACCATGATGCTTACAGAACACACATGAATCGGATCATCACCCTGCAGGATGACACAGTACAACTCCACTGAGCACCATGAATGTGAGGAGGAGGGCAAAGGAGAAGAGCCGCTAGTAAGCCGATGTGTGAGGACCAAGCGCGAGTTACCACGTATTGAGAGTTGGAAGGGAAGGGTCACTCGCCTTGTCCCTGGTGTCTTCAATGACAATAGAACTTTTTTTTTAAAGATTTTATTTATTTGACAGAGAGAGACAGCGAGAGAGAGAACACAAGCAGGGGGAGTGGGAGAGGGGGAAGCAGGCTTCCTGCACAGCAGGGAGCCCAATGCGGGCTCCATACCAGGACCCTGGGATCATGAGCTGAGCCGAAGGCGGACGTTTAATGACCAAGCCACACAGACACCCGGACAATAGAACTTTTAAAACATTTTGATCCCCTTTCTCTATGTTTAGCAGCACTACCGGGGGAGAGAGGGGCAGAGGTAACTTGTGCAAGTTCCTGTTGATAATAACATTTTTATATTATTTATTTTATTGTGCTAAAGCATCTAAAATGTGCCATTTTTACCCCTTTTTTTTCTTAGATTTTATTTATTTGCGAGAGAGAGAGCTGGGGTGGGGAGGAGAGGAGCAGAGGGAGAGGGACAAGCAGACTGTGCTGAGTGCAGAGCCCGACATGGGGTTCGACACAGGGTTTGATCTCAGGACCCCGAGATCATGACCTGAGTCAAAACCAAGAGTCGGTCACTCAACCGACTGAGTCACCCAGGTGCCCCTATTTAAATCCTTTTTTAAGTGAACATTTCAGTGCCATTAATCACATTTACAGTATTATGCAACGATTATCATCATTTCCAAAATTTTTCATCACCCCCAACAGAAGCTCTGTGCTCATGCAACACCAACTCCCCATCCCCTGCCCCCCAAGCCCCTCCTGACCTCTATTTTACCTTCTCTGAATTTGCCTCTTCTAGGCACCTCGCATAAGTCATACACAATGTGCCCTTTTTTGACGCGTTTCTTCCACTTAGCAAAATGTTTTCAAGGTCTGTCCATGTTGTGGCATGTATCAGAACTTTATGACTTTTCATGGCTGAATCTATTCCTTTGCGTGGAGACGCCCCTCCACGCCCACATCCGCTCGGACACAACGCTAGGCTTCAAGTGAGTTTCTTCTTTGGACACATTTCTATGTTTCTTTCTCCTGTGGCTTCCCCATCTGTAAAATGGGGAAAGTGCTTAAAGGCAAGGCACCGCAGAGAAGCAGATTCTGTAGCCAAAACTAGCCCGTAGCATCTCGAGGCCACAGTGAGGGTAGAGCAGAAAAGCCTGAGACACACAGCCTCAGGGGTGAGTACCCTGCCCTGTCGCTGCAACACCACCCAGCAAAAATGTGCAGAGACCCTCCGTTCTCCAGCCCAGGGCCAAAGCAGGGGTGCCGACCCTTAGGAAGCAGACAATGGAAATGAATAAAGCAGGGGGAGCATTAGAAAAACAACAGAGGCGTGGGGATAAATGGGAGCCAGTGGGGAGTAGTGGGGAGTGTGGAGAACTGGAGAGAACACACCCCTATCAGCACCCATCACCACCGTATGGGAATGTGGGTTCAAGGCTGCCAGAGCATCTGCTCCTTAAAAGATGCTGGAAATCTGGATTTTTATGCGAACTTGCCTGATTTTAAATGCTGACAATTAGTTTGAGACTATTAGACGCAACACAGCCAAAAGAAACATGTCTGGAGCCTGCTTGTGAACTGAGGGTGACCAGATCCATTGGCAAGAATCCGTTCCTATGAAAGGAGGCAAGGCCCATGCCGCTCCCTCATCAGGACCAAAAGTTCATGGTAGGGGGTGAAATTTGACAAGTGGAGTCCTGCCCCATCCTCGGCCTAATATGCGGTGTGTCCTCGAGCACTCGCCTTCCCCATGGGGGACCTCAGGACGCTCCTCGATGAATGAGGGGTGACCCATACCGACCTCCTTTAGGACTTTGCCCCGAGGAGAACCCAGGGGACAGTCTGTTTATTTATTTATTTATTTTTATTTTGCTAAGATACACATGACATAATTTACTAGTAGTGGCATTTACTATATTCATAACATTGCGCCATCTAGTTCATATCTCTCTGATCTCTCATGATCTCTCTCTCTCGTGTCCCTGAGTTGCCAGGGAAAACGGGCTCATATCTGATCCTGAAATACGCTGCCTTAAGGAAAACATCAAAAGCAGTTGGGAGGTGGGTTGTAGGGGAGAGGAGGCAGGGTGGGGAGAGGAGCAAGTCACGGTGCGTGAAATGGGGGCTTCGGGTGTCAGGGGCACACACAGGCCACCAGCTGATACCAGCGCCACGGCTGTCCGGGCTCCGCTGTGGTCACAAAGGAGCCCTGGGTGTCGGCTGAGTACAGACAGAAGGCCCAGGCTGCTGTGAGCCGGGTGTTATCGACCACTGGGGCAAAAAGCATCGCATTTCCAAATATCCCACACTGACAGCCCCCTGGAGAGAAAGCCCCCCTTGAATCTGCAACACCCCTCCACACACACACACAAGTAGGAGTAGATAAAAGAGGGCTTCAGAAAGGGGGTGGGTCCCCGAGTACTGGGACCCTCCCTTGCACCCCTTGAGTAGCTATGGGTTTTAAGTCCTGCAGCCTCCAAGCCTTCCCTCACTCCAAAGGGAAGTGAGATCAGCCAGGTCCCCCCCCCGCCCCCGCCCACCTTCCTTCCTTTCCCCAGGCTATTTGTGCAGTCATCTGCAGGGTGAACTGAGAAAATAGGGTCACCAAAGCCAAGTTTGTCTGTGAGGCTGATGGTGCCCAGTTGAAAGGCTGACCCTTTTCTGAAACGATGTCATTGGTGTTCCTATGTTCTTGCTTTTAGGAATTGGTGCTGAGAGTTGATGATGGGTTGTTTTTTTTTCTTTTTTAAGATTTTTATGTATTTATTTGAGAAAGAGAGCAAGAGAGAGAGAGAGAGAATGAGTGGGGGGAAGGGCAGAAGGAGAGGGAGAAGCAGACTCCCCACTGAGCAGGGTGGACCTGGGGACCACGACCCAAGCTGAAAGCAAACACTTAACGGACTGAGCCACCCAGGTGCCCCAGCAGCATTTTGTTTTAATTTGGCAAAACGAAAAATCGACTTTGTCCTTCACCAGTAATTTTGGAAAATTCACAGATGTGCATCATTCTAAATTCTGTTGAGACACTGGCCTACCTGTGACTAAGGACAGTCCCCCTCCTCATCCCAAGCAGGGAGGGTTAGGACACAGGAAAGATGAGAACACCATGCATCTTCTTTTCATTGTTCTGATTAGGCAACATGTCAACATTTCAAACAGTAAGGAGAATAGCATAATAAACCCTGATGTACCATCACTTGGCTTCAAAAATTATCACCAATGGCCAAGTTTGCTTTATCTTTACCCTCACCTTCTTCCCCCTGGATTATTTTGAAGCAAACCTAGGCCATCATATCATTTCAACTATAAATATTTCAGTATGGGTCTCTAGAAAGTAAGGACTCTTCCTGAGAAAGCATAACTACATTATGTTATTATACTAGCAACTTATTTTTTTAGTATTTATTTATTTATTTGAGAGAGAGCACAAGCAGAAGGGGCAAAGGGAGAGGAAGAGAGAGAATCTCAAGTAGACTCCCCTCTGAGTGTTGAGCCTAACACAGGGCTCAATCTCAGGACCCCGAGATCATGTCCTGGGCTGAAACCAAGAGTTGGACACCCAACCAACTGTGTCACCCAGGAGCCCCTGTACCAACAACTTCTTAACATCACCAAAAATACACTATTAGAGTTCAGATTTCTCTCTCTAATTTGTTCAAATCAGGATCTAAATAAGATCCGCATATTGCTATTGGTTGATATGTTTCTTAAGTGTCTTATCATCTATAGGTTCCCTCCTACCTCTGTTTTTTCCCCTTTCCACTTTATATGTTGAAGAACTAGGTCATTTGTCAGGGCGCCCGGCTGGCTCAGTCAGTAGAGCATGCGACTCTTGATCTTGGGGTTGTGAGTTTGAGCCACATGTTGGGTGCAGAGATTACTAAAAAAAATAAGTCAACTTAAATTTTTTTTTTTTCAGAAGTGGTGTTGAGTGTGCTTTCATGAGAGGCACACGGGGACGGGTTGTCCTTCTGGGGTGTTAGCAGCCCATGACACCAGAATTCACCAATTCATTGGGAGTGCTTCTATATTTCTATTTGGTGAGTCATTGGGTGACCAGCCCCTTCCATTTTGCCTGGGACTTCCCCAGGGTTGGCGCCTTCATTCCTGAATCCCAGGAAAACCACACCAACCCAGGCAAACCAGGACAGTCAGGAACCCTAACTGAGATTCCCCATTTTCAAGAAGTGGTTCTTCCCATGACCTCCCCCCTCCCTTCTCTGTACTGGTCGGAGAACCTAGAGACAAAATGTGGGTAACAGATCGGAGAATGCTGGGATAGAGCTATGGTATTAAGCAGCCAGTCTTGGGTGTGGTTGATACCTTATTGGTTACCCACCGACCTTCCATTTCCATGTTCCTCGTGATACCCTGATTTTTGTGTTGGTACTGATAGTGAACCCTATCCATGCTTTATGTGTTGCCAGGGACCTGACCACAGCCCTAGTTCCAGGGATGGGCTCTCCTTTCCAGAACCAAGGCCCAGGCCAGTAAGTACATGCCATTTCCCAAGCCACAGCCTGGGCCGGTGAGTCACAAGGGGTGGTTTGCTCGTGGCATTTGAAAAAACACTTCTTCATTCCTTTTTTTTTTCTTTAACATACCATAAGCCATTTCAAGCACACAACTCAGTGATTTTTTAAAACTTTTTTTTTTTAAGATTTTATTTATTTATTTGACAGAGAGAGAGACACAGCGAGAGAGGGAACACAAGCAGGGGGAGTGGGAGAGGGAGAAGCAGGCTTCTCGTGGAGCAGGGAGCCCGATGCGGGGCTCGATCCCAGGACCCTGAGACCATGACCTGAGCCAAAGGCAGACACTTAACTGACTGAGCCACCCAGGCACCACAACTCAGTGATTTTTTTTTTTTTATTTAGTTGTGCAACCATCATCACAATAGAGTTTTAGAATATTTTCTTTCTTTTTTTTTTTTTAAATTTTACTTATTTATTTGACAGAGAGAGAGACAGCGAGAGCAGGAACACAAGCAGGGGGAGTGGGAGAAGGAGAAGCAGGCTTCCTGCTGAGCAGGGAGCCCGATGCGGGGCTTGGCCCCAGGACCCTGGGATCATGACCTGAGCCGAAGGCAGACGCTTCACGACTGAGCCACCCAGGCGCCCTTCTTTTTTTTTTTTTAAGATTTATTTATTTATTTGAGAGAGCGAGAACGAGAGAGAGTACATGAGGGGGGGAGGGTCAGAGGGAGAAGCAGGCTCCTCGCTGAGCAGGGAGCCCGATGCGGGACTCGATCCCGGGACTCCAGGATCATGACCTGAGCCGAAGGCAGCTGCTTAACCAACTGAGCCACCCAGGCGCCCCAGAGTTTTAGAATATTTTCGTCACCTGGGTAAGATCCCTCATGCCCATTTATTGTCATCTCCATTCCCACTCCGAGCCCCAAGCAACTACTAATCCACTTTCCATATCAAAGGATTTGCCTTTTCTGAACATTTCATAGGGATGAAACTGAATAATGCATGGTTTTTTGTGACTAGCTTCTTTTCTTAGCATGTTTTCGAGCTTCACCCATGTTGTAGCATGTATCAGTAATTTATCCCTTTTTATTACTCAACATTGTTTGTTTATCCATTCATCAGTTCCTGGATATTTGTGTTGTTTCTACGTTTGGCTATTACGAATAATGCTGCTATGAACATTCCTGCACAAGGCTTTATATGGACATGTCTTCATTTCTTGGTTGTAAATACCTAGGAAGTTAGTTGATGGATCATATGGTAAGTTTCTGTTTACACGTTTAATAAACTGCCAAACTGTTTTTCCAAAGTGGCTGCGCCAATTTACCTTCCTACCAGAAATGTTTGAGGGTTTCTGTTTTCCACATCCTTACCATTTGTTATTCTGTTTTTTTGATTATAGGCATATGGGTGGATATGAAGTGGTATCTCATTGTGGTTTTAATTTTCATCTATGTAATGATGAATGTTGTTTGGCATCTCTTTGTGAAACATTTCCTCACTCTTAAGAGCAAGTCATGAAGAAATAGTAGCCTCACTCCTTCTAAACAGATGTGAGGTCTGGGACCTTTTCACCATCCTAGGATGAGTGGCCCAGAGGACGGAAGAGCTCAGAAAGCTGCATCAGAGCACCAAGGAAACAGTACCCAAAGTCCATCCAATCTTCAGTCTTCTTCAGTCACAGGAGCCAATAAATCCTGTGTATGGTTGAAGCCAGCTTGAGTTGGATTTTCTGTTCCTTGCACTTTGTTGAGTATAATGGAGAGAGGCAAATTTCCTTATCAACTCTGGTGCACAGACTGAGCATTTGGAATGAACATTGCATGCTTGCTCAAGTGAAGACTAAGAACTCAGCTCAAGGGACACAAGGGCGATTCAGTCGGTTAAGCATCTGACTTGGACTCGGGTCATGGTCTCAGGGTCCTGGGATCAAGCCCCGATTCAGGCTCCCTGCTCAGCTTGAACTCTGCTTGTCTCTCTGCCCTTCCCCCTGCTTGTGCATGCACTCTCTCTCCCAAATAAATAAATAAATAAAATCTTAAAAAAAAAAAAAAGGAACTCAATTCAAGTAGAACAAAGGAGTTGATGGAGGGAGATACCTGGCTCCAACACAGACATCCAAGAACAAGAATGGAGGAAGGCAGAGAGAGGAGAATGAGCTAAAAGTGGCCAGAGGACACTGCACTGATTATTTTAGCCCAAACTAAGAAATGTGTAATGGTTCCTTTGTGAGAAAGAATAAGAAATTAGTATCAGAATGAATACTATTGTATAAGATACACAATCCGTTATGTGCCTTTCTCTTCAAGTTATTAACATTGCAGAGTCTTCATGGGTTCAGTCATTCTTCACTTCTCCTTTTCTCATCTCAATAAAGTCCCAGTAGCACAGATGTTGGATAGATATTGGATAAATAATATCCAGTAGTTGGATAGATAGAATACGATGGGGAAAATTATGTGGCTTTAACAGCAACATAAGAGTTTCTTCCGAGGTGGGAACGGTCTTTGTCAATCAAGATGACTTAATAAGTGCTTGAGTTGGAAAGTGAGCCTCCTCTTCTTCCCCAGGACTTTAGGGTCCTACAGTACCCAGGCTTCAGAAAAGGGGCAGCCACCCAGACAAGGAGAAAGAGAAGCAGCTGGGCTCCCAGGGGGTATCCTAGAAGGAGAGGATGAGGAGCAGAGATAGGGAGGAGGAGAGGAAATGAGAAACCAGTGGGACAGTGGAAAGCTATGCACTATCTCCTAAAATCTCCACGTGACCTGTTGTTGTAGAAACTAAAGAAGCTGAATTCACACTGGACTTGGTGTGGTGTGCAAAAGAGATAGCACACAAACAAACTCGAACCCAAGTGGCAAGGGTGGCCAGGAAAACATAAACCCCCCAGGAAGAAGCAGAAATCAAGGGCAGGACTTTGGATTTCCACAGGTTCTGGGGCATAGGATGGAAGGTGTCTCTGAGACAGTTTCATGTTTTGCCTTTTGTGGCGGGACAGTCTCCAGCTGGTATCGGAGTTACACACACATCTGAACTAGATGAACTCTTATTCAACCATTACAGTCAATGGCTTGGGAAATAGATGAATTCGTACAGATAGACACGAGAAAAAGAGTGCTAAAACAAACTGAGTATAAGGGAACTGAAGAGTCACCAAGATCTCCATTGCCCCCAAATTCCATGTCCACATGTTTTTAAGTTTTTATTCAAATTCCAGTTAGTTAATATACAGTGTAATATTAGTTTCAGGCACACAACATAGTGATTCAACATTTTCGTACAGCACCCAGTGTTCATCACAATAAGTGCACTCCTTAATCCCCACCACCCGTTTCACCCATCCCACCACCCCCTCCCCTCTGGTAACCATCAGTGTGTTCTCTATAGTTAGGAGTCTGTTTCTTGGCTTTATAAGTGGGTTCTACCAAACTTTCTTTTTTTTTTTTTTAAAGATTTTATTTATTTGAGAGAGAGAGACACAGAGAGAGAGGGAACACAAGCAGAGGGACTGAGAAAGGGAGAAGCAGGCTTCCTGTCAAGCAGGGAGCCCGATGCGGGGCTTGATCTCAGGACCTTATGACCTGAGCTGAAGGCAGACGCTTAACAACTGAGCCACCCAGGTGCCCCCCTACCAAACTTTCAAAAAATGATTTGAAACAGACAGAGAAAGAAAACTTCCCAGATAACATGAGACTGGTGTGACCTTGATTCTAAAACCAGAGAAGATCAACACAAGAAAATTAAAGGCCCATTTCACTTATGCGTGTAGGTGCCAAAATCCTGCCTAGTGTTGAACTATCCTTGCAGTCCAGGGATAAATCCCACTTGGCCATGGTATGTGATCCTCTTAATGTGCTGCCAAATGTGATTTGCTAGTATTTTATTGAGGATTTTTGCATCTATGATCATCAGGAATATTGGCCTACAGTTTTCTTTTCTTGCATTGTCTTTGGTTTTGGTATCAGGTGATGGTGGCCTGATAAAATGAGTTTGGAGGGTTTGGAGGTGTTCCCTCTTCAACTTTTGGAAGAGTTTAAGAAGGATTTGGGGGCGCCTGGGTGGCTCAGTCGTTAAGTGTCTGCCTTCGGCTCAGGTTGTGATCCCAGGGTCCTGGGATCAAGCCCCGCATTGGGCTCCCTGCTCGGCGGGAAGCCTGCTTCTCCCTCTCACACTCCCCTTGCTTGTGTTCCCTCTCTCGCTGCCTCTCTCTCTGTCAGATAAATAAATAAAATCTTTAAAAAAAAAAAAAGAAGGATTTGTATTAGCTATTGGAATGTTTGGTAGAATTCAGCCACAAAATCATCTGGTCCTGGGCTCTTCTTTGTTGAAAGTTTTTGATTACTGCTTAATCTCCCTATTTGTTACTGATCTGGTCAGGCTTTCTATTTCTTCTTGATTCAGAAAATGTGGTATAGGGGTGCCTAGCTGGCTCAGTCAGCAGAGCATGCAAGTCTTGATCTCGGGGTTGTGAGTTCAAGCCCCATGATGTGTGTAGAGATGACTTAAAAATAAAATCTTTAAAAAAGAAAGAGCATGTGGTATATATCTATACAATGGAATACTATTCAGCCTTAAAAAAGGAAATCTTGCCATCTGCAATGACATGGATAAACCTGGATTAATTTATAATAAGTGAAATAAGCCAGCCATAGAAAGACAAATACTGCATGATCTCACTTATTTGTGGATTCTAAAATGGTCACATTCATAGAAGCAGACAATAGAGTGGTGGTTGGCAAGGGCTCAGGGGAGGGAGAAATGGGGAGATGCTGGTCAAGGAGTACAAGCTTTCAATTATGCAACATGAATAAGTTCTAGAGATCTAACTGATGTATGACACTATATTGAATACTTGAAGTATGCTAAGAGAGTAGATATTAAGTATCCTTACCGCCTCCACACACACACACAAGAAGATGATAAATATATTAATTAGCTTAGTTGTGGTGATTATTTCATAATGTGTACATATATCAAGGCAAGTTGTACACCTCAAGTATATACAATTTCTTTTTTTTTTTTTTAAGATTTTATTTATTTATTTGACAGAGAGAGACACAGAGAGAGAGGGAACACAAGCAGGGGGAGTGGGAGAGGGAGAAGCAGGCTTCCCGCGGAGCAGGGAGCCCGATGCAGGGCTCGATCCCAGGAACCTGGGATCATGACCTGAGCCGAAGGCAGACACTTAACGACTGAGCCACCCAGGCACCCCAGTATATACAATTTCTAACTATCAATTATACCTCAATAAAGCTGGGGGCAGAAAAAGAGGAAAAGTTTACCTAGGGAATTAGCCAACTGGACCCAACAATGTATTAAGAAAATAGTATACCGTGATCAAGTAAGGCTTATCTCAGGAATGCAAGGATAGCTCAAAATAAGAAAACCTACCATTGTAATTCATCACATTATTAGGCAAAGAGAGTAAATCATGTGATTATCACACTTCACATAGAGAAAGCATTTGATATCATTCAATTAAGAATGTTATACGGAGGGCGCCTGGGTGGCTCAGTTGGTTAAGCGACGGCCTTCGGCTCAGGTCATGATCCTGGAGTCCTGGGATCGAGTCCCACATCGGGCTCCCTGCTCAGCGGGGGGTCTGCTTCCCCCTCTGCCCTCTTCCCTCTCGTGCTCTCTGTCTCTCATTTTCTCTCTCTCAAATAAATAAATAAAATCTTTAAAAAAAAAAAAAAGAATGTTATACAGGGAAGTCAAATAACAAAGTAGTGCCCCTTCTGGAATTTAAGGTGGGGCATTTTCATTCAATGCTTAGTGAGTGACTGACTACTATGTACAAAGCACTGTGCTAGATGTGCTTCTTACATGGTATCTTTAGCCCTTATTACCCCCATATGCAGTAGGTTCTATTATGATCCCCATTTTATGGACGCATACCCTATCGTGTGCTTCCCCACTGTGAGTCATGTGGCCCCAGAGCCAGTATCCCTACTCTCAGAAAAACAAGAGTCCCCGCTCTGCCATTGGCCATAGGCACAAAGAGTTTCCTGATCTTTGTTGGAGGCCCCCAGGAGGGTGTGCTTCCCATTCAGCGTGCCAAGAGATATGGATCAGCAGAAACCAAGCCTGGAAGTCAGCAAAGAGGAAGAGTGACAGGCCTTGGCCATCACCAGTGTCTTCCTCCCACGAGACTCTGGTTCCAGGCGGAACCCCAAGCTCCCCCAGCTGGAGGGGGAGCTCTGTCTGTGTATTTAGCTGCTGGATCATTCGTCCAGAGACTGAAAAGCCGACTGAGCCTCGTGAACGGTCAGGAAGAACTGAAACTGGTGATCTCCACTGATCTAGAAGCCAGCAAACCCCATGCATCTGTATGCCAGGAGAGACCTCAGCAAACTGGGTCCCACTCTTGGAGATGCTTATTCCTGGAGGTTCTGTTCTTTTCAGAGACACTCTACATCCTCCCAACACTTCACTCAGGACTCTCCTGTTCCCTGGCTTCTGGGCTATGCCAACCCATGGCCCAGGCCTGGGTTCAAATCCCAGCTCTGAAAGTTCCTAGTTGTGTGACCTCCAGAAAGGACTGAACCCCTTTCTAAGCTTCATTTCCTCATCTACAAAATGGAATCTGTAAAAGTAGCTACCTCATAGGGTTGTGATGAGGAAGAAATAAGATGAAACATGCAAATGGTGTAGCACTGAGTCTCGCCTACCAAGCACCCATCACATGTTAATTAATGTCAGCAGTAGTGGCCGTGGTGATTGTTAATACTATTATTATGATCATTACTACTATTACCATTACTATGACTGTCGTCCCATCTCAGGACAAAGCAGAAGGACAGCAGGTGGCAGTGGCTTTCACAAGACCATTTACTCGCTGAAGTCCTTGGTAAAGGACTTGAATGGTCATGTATCCCAGTCTCCCAGGTGATGCCTGACCTCACCAGGATTCTATAAACACCATGCGCTTCCATCCAGTGGCTCATTCCATCTTTTGGATAGTCAGGAAGTTCTACCTTCTTGCAAATGACATTTGGACTTGCCTCCTATGCTTCCTATTTTCCATCTACCCATCCAGATCTACTCTCTACCTCCTCTACCTGGCTTTCTGCCCAGGGGGGGCTGATGAATATGAATTACATCAACACTAGTTGATCGTTGCCCTCTTGTTTATGGTTGGGGTCAGCCCCTGGGAGACACCAGCAGGACAGTAGCACCAGAGGAAAGAGGCTGCGGTGTTAATACCCCCAGCTCTCTCTTTTCCAGACACAGCATGTTGATGGAATTCCTCCACCAAAGGCCACAGCTCTTGCCAGACAGCCTTCTAAAACTGGAGTTACTCTGGGTTCTGGTAACTGGTCTCTCTGGTTGCAGATTCAAGCAGGAAGAGAAATGCTGTGATGAGGGAAGTAGAGAATGCAGAGGGAGCAAGGAGAGGGGCATCCAACTCAGGCTGGGGAGGGGGGTGCAGATAATCAGCAAAATATTTCCCTACAGGCTTCCAAATCTGCTAGCCTTCAGTTGGTGATCAAGACTATTAATTTTCCTTATGTTTAGGCTAGACGCATCTGGGACTGGTAAACTGGTCTGGTTTCCAGCGCTTTGCAACAAGTCAAAGTGAGCTCCAGAGCACAGGAAGCCGTCAGATTTGTTCAGGGCTATGTCCCCAGAACCCAGCACACAGCCATGACCTACCATAACAGGCACAGGGTGGCCAAGCCATACAATTCCAGGGGCACCTGTGTCCTGTGCATTCTCTACACACCACACCTCACCCCCAAGGAGTACACGATAGAGGGGACTGTGTCAGTCTATCCACATCTGCTAAATAAAGGAATGAATGAATTGGCTCTAGTCCCCAAATTAAACCAGCCACAGACTCATTTCATTTGGAAGATTTCTCTGTGGGTTGTGACACGTGGAAAGGGGGAAATTTTCAATTATGGGGAAGGAGCTGCATTAGTCAGAGTTCTCCAGAGAAACAGAAACAACAGGAGACACACACAAAGAGAGATTTACTCTCAGCAACTGTCTCACGTGATTATGGGGGCTGAGAAGTCCCAATGTCTGCAGCTGGCGAGCTGGAGACCCAAGAGAGCTGATGGCCTAAGTTCCCATGGGAGTCCAAGTCCAAAAGCAGGAAAAGACTGATGACCCAGCTCCAAAAACGTCTCCCTTACGTCTCCTTTTTGTTCTGCTCAGTTCTGCAATGGACTGGAAGAGCCCACTGCACTGGGGAGGGCAATGCAATGCACTCTCTCTGCGGGTTCAGAAGGTTCTCTCCAGAAACACTCTGACAGACACCCTCAGAGTAATGTTTAACCAAATATCTGGACACACTGTGCCCCCTCAAGCTGACAAATGAAGTTGACCCCGTCGGTGCTAAAGCTTTCAAAGGTGTTAGAGCCCAGAGTAACCTAATGCCTGAAAAGCACTTAAAGTCCAAATTTCTGTCATTTTTTTAGTTGGATCTCCGTGTTCCCCTTACCACACCTGGGAGCCTCACTTGGGCGACAGAACACACACACACACACACACACACACACACACACACACACACGGAGCCATAGTCACAGTCCTGGAGGCATCCAGGCAGAAGAACAGGAGTAACAGGCATCTATCCTGCGATCCGACCTTCCTCCCCAGCCGGGAATGGTTGGTTTTCATCTGCCCACTTGGCAGAACCGCTGGGACCACTGCCAAAAGGTCTCTGGCGAAACAAGGTGAGCGGCTGGGAACTGTTGAGAATCCCTCCAGCAGCCCCTGCCCAGGAGTGCCAGGCCCCCATGGTGGGACCTCCGTGCCTCTCAGGGGGCAGAGCTCCTCTCCGTTCAGGAGACTGGGATGCTGATGAATCCCCCACAGTTGGGCTGGGTGGGATTATGTGGAGAGGAGAGGACAGAGCACCATCAGAACTGGCTTTTATTTATTTTTTAATTTTTTTGAAAGATTTTATTTATTTATTTGTCAGAGAGAGAGAGAGCGCGCACACAAGCAGGGGGAGCGGCAGGCAGAGGGAGAAGCAGGCTTCCCGCTGAGCAAGGACCCCGATGCGGGGCTCGATCCCAGGACCCCGGGACCATGACCTGAGCGGAAGGCAGGCGCTTAACCGACTGAGCCACCCAGGGGTCCCAAGAACTGGCTTTTAATTAACGACTTATTGTGAGCCTGGCACTGGATCTTACTTAATCCTCACAACTGCTGCCCTGCTCGCCGCCATGGTCATTCATTTTTAAGAGCAGAAACTGAGGCCCAGGGAAGTTAAGGGACTTGCCCCATTTCACAGATGAGGAAACAGAGGTACAGAGAAGCTGGATTGCTTAACCATAAGAGCACAGAGCTGGTGAGTGGGGAGGCTGGGAAAGATGCCAGACTTCCAAAGAAAAAGAAGAGCAGAGGAGACCACTGGTGGGGGAAGAAGGGGACCACCTCAGCCCATATTTTGACTTGTCCTTTATTTTTTTATTCCTATTCAGCCTCCAAAACCTCCTCTGAGATGCCTTCCCCAACTCCCCTCCTTCCTCCCGTTCTATCCTGCCAACAGAGAGCCTCCAGTGAATTTTCTTTCAAAGTGAATTTATCATTAACATTTAAAAATTGGGAGATTTCACATTTCAAAAATCTAGATATCTAGCCTCTGTTTAAAAAAAAACTGGGTGCCTGGGTCCTGGCCAGTGCTGCCCCGTGGCATGAAGATGGGGACACGTAAGGAGAAGGGTCTACACTACCAGCCTCCACCGTCTGGGTCCCTCGCCCCACAACCTATTTGAACTCTGTTTCTTCTCGAAGTTGGTTCGAGCTACACTGTCCTCTTGGCTGTTTCTCAGACACATCCAGCTCCTTCCCACTGAAGACACCAGCCCCGTCTTATACTCAAAATGCTCTTCTTCAGGATCAGCTTGGGACTGGAGCCCTCCTTCCCTGGTCTCAGTCAATTGTCCCCCAAAGAGCAGCACACACAACCCCTTATTAGGGGTTGAATTGTGTCCCCTAGAATAAGATATGTTGAAGCCCTAACACCCCAGCCCACCCCCGGTACCTGTAATATGACTTTATTTGGAAATAGGGTCTTTGCAGATGTAATCGGGTTAGTCTAATCATCTTTGGCAAGGGGATGGAATAAACTAGGGCAAATATGACCACTTGGGCCACCTCTTCAGAAACATAGTGGGGGATATCCAAAGAAGGGGGAAGCTACCCAAAAGAATAGTGATCTAAAGCCCGAGACTCAGAGACATTTGCTCCACCATGTACCAGCTGTGTGACCTGGGACAAGTAATTGAATCTCTCTGTGCATCAGGCTCATCTTTAAAAAGGCATACAAATAATAATAGCCTCCCTCTAAATGGGAAAATGACAGGAAGAAGGGAATACATGAAATAGTGATGGGTGAAACCACCAAACCCCCAATGGCTAAGTCCCTGGACAACAGTCAACTTTGTTTGCTGAGCACCTACTCCATGAATGCACCAGAGGGTAAACTCAGGGCCAGTTGCTCAGCTATTCTTCTACTTTAACGCACAGAAAGACTATGAGTGATAAGGCACATCCCTTGCAAGAATTGAGAGCCCTGATTATGTTGAAAGCAAGTTCAATGGTCCTTCACCTAGGGAAGCTAGAAACCAAAATAGCATTAACAGACTGAAATGAATGTTATCACTATGAATAGAGTTCTTGTTATACTGCTTCACTTCAAATGTTCCACTGCAAATTTCCATAGGAAGATCCTGAAGGTGGCAGCAATAATAATACTGAATATTTACTAAGGGGCTAGTCTTATATTCTTGGTACATGCTAAGCTTTTTTACATTCATTTTCCCATTTAGAGGGAGGCTATTATTATTTGTATGCCTCTTTAAAGATGAGCCTGATGCACAGAGAGATTCAATTACTTGTCCCAGGTCACACAGCTGGTACATGGTGGAGCAAATGTCTCTGAGTCTCGGGCTTTAGATCACTATTCTTTATGCTATTTTCCTAGACAGGAACCATCCATTCGTGACAGGTGATGTGATAGAATAACATAAATGTCATGTAGACATAAGAAAAGTGAGAGCCAGGGGTGCCTGGGTGGCTCAGTCAGTTAAGAGTCTTGATTTTGGCTCAGATCACGATCTCAGGGTCTTGAGATCGAGCCCCACGTCAGGCTCTGCGCTGGGCATGGAGCCTGCTTAAGATTCTCTCTCTCCTTTTCCCTCTGCCTCGCCCTCCCTAAAATAAAAAAAGAAAAGAAAAGTGAAAGCCAGTACACTGTGAAAATTTCATTTTGACTTGAGCATCATTTCCCAGATCAGTCTGTTGTGTCCCTGCTATATCTAATACTTCAAGGCTGGAAGACTATGGGCAAGTAGGGACAAAAACCAAATGCATTTTCAGAGAAAATCATTAAATAACAAGGGTACAAATATTTATCCAGGAAGTATCAGAAAATATCAGGCAAATTATCATCCTCTGACTTCATATTAAATTAGAAAGTGAATTATGGAAACACTAAATTTGTACACAAACAAAAATTTCAAATGAATACTATTTGTCTGGTTTGCTAACTGGAAATCAGCCAGTGTCTCCCCCAAGCAATTATAAACAGACTCTAATCGCCTGGCTGGAAATGAAAAGCAAACCTGCTCTAAGTCTAAAGCTTGCTGCTCTTATTAGCTTAGTAACATTGTACTGTTTAGTAACAGCCATGAGGATTAGCACCCACCAGCTGGGCTAATCTGACAAAGGCAATTTAAACCCCCAAAGAAACAGGACGTAATTATAATTTATGAAGGATAAAGGCTTAAAATGTGTTTCTAAACACCAAACAAATGCAATATGTATCTCTCTCTTACAACGTGGGTGGCAATATAGATATTACTCCTGCTCCAAGGGGCTTTGGACAATGTGGATTGAGAGGCTCTATATTCTTAAATAATATATATATTAAATATAAATATATATTTATATATTTATATTATATATATATATTCTTTGATCCAGAAGTTCATTCCCAGAAATTTATTTTTATGAAATTAAGGAAGCCTTCGAAGACTTGGCTACAAGAATGTTATCATTGTATTGTCTAAAATAATGAAGGGGCACCTGGGGTGCATAGTCGGTTAAGCACCCGACCCTTGGTTTCCACTCAGGTCGTGATCTCAGGGTCCTGGGATCCAGCCCGGCATGGGGCTCTGCGCTCAGTGTGGAGTCTGCTGGAGATTCTCTCTATCTCCTTCTCCCTCTCCTTCTGCTCCTTCTCCTGCTGGCTCTCTCTCTAAAATAAATGAATAAAATCTTTTAAAAAAATCTGTGTAGAACATCTATACAATGGAGACAGTATATATAGAGAGACGGTATGGAACTTGATACCCTGACACATAAAGAAGGTGGGGAGGGCAGGCACTTAGAATCAGGACTTAAATAGACCTTTTCCCTAAGAAGATATACAAATGAACAACAAGCACAGGAAAAGATGCTCAACATCAGTAATCATTTGAGAACTACAAATCAAAACCACAATGAGATACCACTTCACACCCACTAGGATGGCAATTATAACAACGACAACAACAAAAACAGAAAACAGCAAGTGTTAATGAGGACGTGGAGATACTGGAACACTCGTGCACTGTTGGGAATATGAAAGGGTGCTACCACTGTGGAAAACAGTATGGTGGGTCCTCAAAAAACTAAACTTAGAATTGCTACATGAATCAGCAATTCCACTTTTGGTTATATATAGAAAAAAAATTGAAAGAAGGGACTCTAACAGATATTTGTACACTAATATTCATGGCAATAGCCCCATATTCACTCACGATAGCCGAAATAAGGAAACAACCCAATGATGGGTGAATAGATAAGCAAAATGTGGTCTATCCATACAATGGAATGTTATTTAGCTTTAAAAAGGAAAGACATTCTGACACACTACAACATGGGTGAACTTGAGGACATGATGCTCAGTGAAATAAGCCGGACACAAAAAGACAAGCACCGTATGATTCCACTTATATGAAGTACTTAGAGTCGTCAAAGTCATAGACACAGAAGGTAGAGTAGTGGTTGCCAGGGGCTACAGGGAGGAGAAAACAGGGAAATATTGTTCAATGGGGAGAGAGTTTCAGTTTAAGATAATGAAAAAGTTCTGGAGATGGAGGTGGTGATTGTTGCACAACAATGTGAATCTACTTAAAGCCAAAGAACTGTACACTTAAAAATGGTTAAAATGGTCAATTTTGAGATAATGAAAAAGTTCTGGAGATGGAGGTGGTGATTATTGCACAACAATGTGAATCTACTTAAAGCCAAAGAACTGTACACTTAAAAATGGTTAAAATGGTCACACACATATTTTTAAAGATTTTATTTTTAAGTAATCTTTACACCCAACTTGGGGCTTGAACTCACAACCCTGAGATCAAGAGTCACATGCTCTACCCACTGAGCCAGCCAGGTGCCCCTTATGCCTATTTTACATATTTTACCACAGTTTTTTTTTTTTTAACTTGAGACTGTTGCTTCTATTTTTTCTATAGTGAACACATATTTGTGCAACTTGCCACATTTTAAAATGTAGATATAACATGAAATTAGCCAGATATAAAATAAAAATCTCAAAAGGTCATTTGTAAATGCGTTACCAATATAGACTTAAGGAATACCAAGTTCAAGCAAAGTGATTAGGGAATTACCAACTCCCTGAGAATAAAGAAACCTAATTATGTATTCATCCAGTATTTATGGAGTGTCTACTGTGTGCTAGGTACAATTCAGACCCTGGGGATACTGTGTGAGTAGGATAGAAACCATGCCTGCTGTTGGGGATGAGTGGGGGTGGATTCCTGGAAATAAAGCAGTGATCATTTCAGACAGTGAAAATGCTGTAAAAAATAAGAGAGTATTAGGTAGACAGTATCTTAGGGGAGAGACAAGCACTCTTCAGATAGTGTCTTCAGGGAAGTTCTCTCTGAGGAAATTATATTTGAGCTGAGGCCAAAGCTACCAAGGCAAGAGGATTCCGGGTGTTGAAAAGAGCGACCGTGAAACCAAGCTCGTTCAAACAGTGGTTCTCAACCCTGACTCCACTTCAGAATCATCTGCTTTAAAATCACATCAAGGGTGCCTGGGTGGCTCAGTGGGTTAAGCGTCTGCCTTTGGCTCAGGTCAAGATCCCTGGGTCCTGGGATCGAGTCCCAAGATGGGCTCTCTGCTCAGTGGAGAGCCTGCTTCTCCCTCTCCCATTCCCCCTGCTTGTTTTCCCTCTCTCGCTGTCTCTCTCTGTGTCAAATAAATAAATAAATAAATAAAACTTACAGCAATAAATAGAGAATGATAAAGCAGATACAGTAAAATGTTAACATTTAAGGATTCTGGGTAAAGATTTTCCAGGAATTTCTTGTAACACTCTTACAGCTTTCTAGTAAGTCTGAAAGTTAAAAAAGAAAAAAGAATATGGGTCTGGGGTCTATGCTGAATCCTTCCTCTGTCACAACCTTCCAGGGTTGTGATATTGTGTAAGTTGTTTACTATTTCTATGGCCAGTTTCCTCATCTATAAGAATGAGTACTATGACGTATCTCAGGAGTCTTTACAAACCTTAAACTAGTAGATAATTGTACAATGATTAGAATGGTCACTGGCAGATAATAAGTGCTCAATAAATGTTAGTCAATGTTATCTCAGTCTGTTTGACATGCAAGGATGGGTGCATGGATGGATAGATGCATGCGTAAAAATCAGTATCTGATACTTTGTCATGGGCTGGAAATCAATGCAGCTTCTCTGTGTCAAAGTGACTTAGGTATTAACATTGGAATGTTCTTACTGGTATAGTAAGTTTCTGGTTATCAATGATTTTATAGAACAAATTTTCTCAATGAGTAAAAAGGCAGTACTTACTCAAAGAAAGGGGATTGTTACAAAACTTTCCAATGGCTTTCTCTATTTCTGTTTTTCTAGCCTGATGAGTGGTCAGGCAGATTTTCACTTCCTCGGTCTAAGCTAACTTTTTCTTTTTCTTCTTCTTTTTTTTTTAATTAATTTATTTATTTGAGAGAAAGAGAGAGAGTGGGGGAAGGGCAGAGGGAGAGAGGGAGAAGAGAATCTCAAGTAGGCTCCACATCCAGCGCAGAGCCCAACCTGGCGCTTGATCTTAGGACCCTGAGATCATGACCTGAGCCAAAACCAAGAGTCAGATGCTTAGCCAACTGAGCCACTCAGGCGCTCCTCTTGTTCTTTTTAATTGAAGTATAATTGATAGTATAGTTTTTTTTCTTTTTTACTATATATTGATATAATTTTGTAAAAAGTAGGATCTTTCATATTATACTCCTTACAGTTACTATAAGCACTATGAAACTCATAGGCTCGGAAAAACAATCTAGCAAAACCAGAATATGGGGGCGCCTGGGTGGCTCAGTTGGTTAAGCGACTGCCTTTGGCTCAGGTCATGATCCTGGAGTCCCAGGATCGAGTCCCGCATTGGGCTCCCTGCTCGGCAGGGAGTCTGCTTCTCCCTCTGACCCTCCTCCCTCTCATGCTCTCCGTCTCTCATTCTCTCTCTCTCTCAAATAGATAAATAAAATCTTAAAAAAAAAAAAAAAACAGAATATGACAGAGGACCAAATGAAGGTGGTTGTATTCATCAAATAGATCAAATTTTCAGACTAACCATAGAGCTGAATAAAAATCGTGCCAGTTGAGGATATTGCCGCAAGAATGACTTGATTCAGCAAAGTATTTATAAGGTGATTACATTGTAATTGTGAGCTGCACTTCAATATTTGCATATATTATTCATGTAGTAAGCAGTTTATCAACAGTGTCAACAATAACCACTCTAAGCAGCGAGTTATTTTCAAAGGGTTTCACCTTCAGTAATGCACTCTGTCTGCCTGATAAGGAAATCGGTAATGTCACCAAGGGAGAGGACTAGGAAAGGTGAGCTGTGTGGACATCAGGTTGGAGGAATTTTTCAACAAGGATTCCTCTGCCCCACCCCCCCACCCCCGGCACTGCTTTCCTCCCCCACCTCGGAGAAGCTGTCTACAGAGATATTTTTCTTCCGGATTCACCCCCAGGACTTTTCCTTGTATAGTCCTGTGTGAACTACCTGGTTTATTTTTTGTTGTTGTTAACATTTATTATTTATTTGTGAAAAAGAGCGCACATGAGCAAGCTGGTGGAGCGGCAGGCAGAGGGAGAGGGAGAAGCAGACCCCCGTTGAGCAAGGAGCCCGACACAGGACCCCGGGATCATGACTTGAGCCAAAAGCAGATGTTTGACTGAGCCACCCAGGCGCCCCCCCCTTTTTTTCTTATCCCATCTTTTAACTGAGGGCACATTCATTCTAAAATGTCTAAGGGTGGAGCGCTTGGGTGGCTCAGTCGGCTAAGTGTCCAACTCTTGATTTCATCTCAGGTCATCATCTCAGGGTCTTGAGATGGAGCCCTGCATCAGGCTCCATGCTGGGTGTGGAGACTGCTTAAGATTCTCTCTCCCTCTGAGACCTCTCCCTCTGCCCCTCCCTGTTCTCACACTCTCTTTCTAAAAATAAAAATATAGGGACGCCTGGGTGGCTCAGTCAGTTAAGCATCTGCCTTCGGCTCAGGTCATGATCTCAGGGTCCTGGGATCAAGTCCCGCATAGGGCTCTGTGCTCAGTGGGGAGTCTGCTTCTCCCTCTGCCTGCTGCACCCCCTGCTTTTGCTCTCTCTCTCTCTGTCAAATAAATATATAAAATCTTTTTAAAAAATAAAAATAAGGGGCACCTGGGTGGCTCAGTCATTAAGCGTCTGCCTTCAGCTCAGGTCATGATCCCAGGGTCCTGGGATCAAGCCCCACATCGGGCTCCCTGCTCGACGGGAAGCCTGCTTCTCCCTCTCCCACTCCCCCTGCTTGTGTTCCCTCTCTCGCTGTGTCTCTCTCTGTCAAATAAATAAATAAAATCTTAAAAAAAAATTATAAAAAAATAAATAAAGATAAAACATTTAAAATGGCTAAGGATGACGAGCATGGGAGAGAGAGAAGGAAGAAGACAGAAAGCCACTCTAGCAGTCTCTGCCTCAACCATCCAAGCTACCTGCCAGTTCTGAGATACCTCAAGGTCTCACTTGCCTTAACCCCAGGCTGGTGCTGGTACATCACAGCAGATGCGTCGTATCTGATATCACTCCTGGCAACCAGGCCCTGTAACTAAGTCTTCCTAAGGAGTTCCATAGATTTTCCAGCGGATCCCCCCACCTCCCCTCTGCTTTTGTTCCTTTGGGTATGTCTTCACTTCCTCTTTGCCCAGCAAACCATGAACTTGTTTTCTGAAAGGCCTGTAGAGGAAGACTCAGAGTAGAAGACAGAGATCTTGGGGATGCCTGGGTGGCTTAGTCGGTTAAGTGTCTGACTCTTGATTTTGGCTCAAGTCATGATCTCAGAGTGGTGAGATCGAGCCCCGCATCGGGCTCTGTGCTGAGCCTGGAGCCTGCTTGGGCTTCTCTCTCTCCCTCTCCCTCTGCCCCTCCCCTCCTGCTCATGCACACTCTTGCTCTCTCTCTCTCTCAAAACAAAAACAAAACAGGAAGACAATCTTCTACCTTGGCTCTCCACCTACTAAGGACTGTGTGTCAGTCCTCAACTACCAATGCCCCTACTCTGCCCTTACTATGAATTGTTATTCCCTCCAGTGATCCTTACCACCATTCTCAAAAGCCCTACATCGTGACTTTGATGCATCCCTAGAAAGCCAATACAGCAGAATACTCACTGTCTGGTGCGACTGATCCCTTGGCCTATTCCCTGGGACTCGATCGAATGTCAGCTCAAGAAGTTGCATTTCTGGGGGCACCTGGGTGGCTCAGTCGGTTAAGCGACTGCCTTCAGCTCAGGTCATGATCCCGGAGTCCCGGGATCGAGTCCCGCATCGGGCTTCCTGCTCGGCGGGGAGCCTGCTTCTCCCTCTGCCTGCCGCCCCCCCTGCTTGTGCTCTCTCTCTCTCTGTCAAGCAAAAAATAAAATCTTTAAAAAAAAAAAAAAAAAAAAAAAAAGAAGTTGCATTTCTGGCTCCTTAAACTCCCTCTGCAACTTTCCATAACATGAACTTGCCTCCTTACACTGTTCAGAGGGGATGCGCACTAGGGCATAAGGCCACAAAGGTGTGCAGCCACTTCCCCTTTCCCAAAGCCTGGGTGCCATATGAATTGATTTTAGGACTAGAGGGAGATCCTGGGGGGTGGAGAGGCGTGGCATTGAATAACAGCGAGTCACACGGTGAGATAATTATTCTCTTTTCAGATACCCCTTGATTAGTTCTAGAAGACAGCCGCAGGGGAATTCTCCTCCGTTAACACATCGCCAAGGCTTGCTAACCTGCCCCATGAACAGAGAGAAAATGAGCCTCAAGCAGGTAACAGTGTCTGGCCAAAATGTAACAGTATTTTGTTTCCTTTATATATATTGTCAAAATGATCTTCTCTCCCTAAGAAGGGACACTTGTTTTCTGTTGATTGTAGTAACAAAGTTTCCTTTTAAAATAAATTTGATGGAGTGCATGGGTGGCTCAGTCGGTTAAGCATCTGCCTTCAGCTCAGGTCATGATCTCAGAGTCCTAGGATCGAGCCCCGCATCAGGCTACCTGCTCAGTGAGGAGTCTGCTTGTCTCTCTCCCTCTGCCCCTCCCCTCACTTGTGCTCTCTTTCTCTCTCTCTCTCAAATAAATAAATAAAATCTTTAAAAATAAAATAAAATAAATTTGATGAAGAAAGGGGGCGGGTTTAAAGAAAAAACATAAAGTAAATAGTAGTACAGATGGTAAGTGCTGACGGCAAACAAGTAAAGGCTGAAGTTTGAAGAAACAGATCAGTGGTGGTTAAGGGGTCCCAGTGTGGGTTCCAACTGGCCTGGGTTTGAATTTCAGCTCTGCCACTTGGTGGCTCAGTGATCCTGGGCCAGTGATTACACCTGTTCCAGGGGATAATCCCATCCCCACAGAGAACTTGTGTGGTCTAAAGAGAAATGTGAGCGAAAACACCAGCACACCATCTGACTCATAAAAGCAGCCCACTCCATGGATGCTATTGATATGACAATGGTCCCACCTTCCCCTGGGCTACAGCTTGTGTGTTTTGGTAAACACTCAGAAGCCCACCCATGTAGGGGTCCATCGCAGTCCATGTATGCAGAACCACAGGGACAAGGATGTTTCTGGATTAGTCCCTCCCTGTCCACACCTGCTCCTTTCCATCTACACATCGTCGCTCACACTCCCATCTGCTCACACCGGTCAGTGGACCCGTCCATCAGTGGACCCCTCCTGAACGAGGACAGCCAATCTTTTCTTTTGTTTCACTCACTGATGTGACACATACTTATTAAGTGCCTGCTAGGCAAGGTGGTGGGAGGGCAGCAAGGGATGTGGAAGGTGAGGCTGCTACTCTCAGAGCACTTACACTCCCCAAGCCCAGAGATGAGCAATAATAATAATAATAATAATAGTAATAATAATAATAATAATAGGGGCACTTGGGTGGCTCAGTTGGTTAAGCATCTACCTTCGGCTCAGGTCATGATCCCAGGGTCCTGGGATCGAGCCCCACATCAGGCTCCCTGCTCAGCGGGGAGTCTGCTTCTCTCTCTCCTGTTCCCCCTGCTTGTGTGCTTGCTCTCTCTCTCTCTCTCTGTCAAATAAATAAAGGAAATCTTTAAATAATAATAATAAACAAGAGGACCCACAGACATGAATCAATTTCGGATAGTCTGTGCCCTTTATTCTCCAGAGAAGAATTTGTTTCTGACAGCAGAAACAAAAAGGCAGATCATGGCCTTGCTCCAATCCAGCAGGGAACGGGCACATCAGGTGACTGAAATCTTTTGCCACTCTGCATGTCTGCCAATGACTGAAAGTGCTCTGAGTGTTGATTTGGGGGTTACAGATAAATTCCAGCGAGTAGGAGGATTCGCAAATACCAAATCTATAGGCAGATGATGGGACTGACTAAAAATCAGTGTGATGGGGTAGAGAACGTGGCTGGGTGGGCAGGCGGACAGGACAGTATTCAATTGGGAATCACTCTGAGGGGGGGTAGGTAACATCTCAGCTGAAACCCGAGGGATGAGAAGTAGCCAGCCGTGTGAGGTTCGGACATCACAGCATGCCAGGCAGAGGGAGCCCCAAGGATACAGGACTCGAGGAAGAAACCAGCGTGGAGACCTGGCGAATCAGAAGGGAGGTCTGAGCTGCTCAAGTGCAGAGAGAGCAATGGGGAGAGAGGCAGGAAGTGAAGCTGGAGAGGTAGCATGGGGGTGAGCTGGTCCCGAGGGCCCACATAGATCCTGGCCCATCACCTACATAAAATCAGATCTGCTTCTACTCCAAGGGTTCCCTTCAGGCCACCCCCATGGTCCCACCCTTAGCACCTTACCTCTGATGGTCCCCTGTGGTTCCCCTAGCAGCCCAGGCCCTGCCCTCTCTCTCAATTGGACCCCAGGGCTTAAGTCCTACACATTTACATGCTAATGAGCAGAAAGGTCTTTCTCATGCGTGACCTAAATCAGTCTTGCAACAATGCACTTGCTGTTGTCTTGAGTAATTATGTAGAGGAGTTACTATCAGATCATGTCCATTAACATATTATAATTACCACTCTCTGAGCACAAGCAATATGCTTTCAGGAAAAGGGCTCAGAGAGGTTAAGGAACTTGTCAAAAGTCACACAGCTCAATACTGCGAGAAGAGTCAGACTCAGGTCTATCTGACTCCAAGTTGGGCTCTTTCTATTATCTCCTATTTCTCCCCTGGCTCTTTTTAAACCTATAGACCCTCAGCACTTCTCTTCGTGGATCATCAGGATATCCTGTGGCTTATCTTGTTCACCATACCTTGCCCTGTGCAGAGTGAATCAAAAGTCCATTTCTATGGCTGATTGTTATTTGCAAGGTCTGGATTTAGCAAGAGTGAATCCAGCATACGACCAAAGGTACATGGCCACTATTTAAATCTTGAGTCTGGGGGCGCCTGGGTGGCTCAGTCAGTTAAGCATCTGCCTTTGGCTCAGGTCATGATCCCAGGGTCCTGGGACCAAGCCCCTCATTGGGCTCCCTGCTCGGCGGGAAGCCTGCTTTTCCCTCTCCCACTCCCCCTGCTTGTGTTCCTTCTCTCACTGTCAAATAAATAAAATATTTTAAAAAAATACATCTTGAGTCTGGTAGATCTGAATTGAACATTTGTTACATGAAGAGCTGAGCAGGAAGGACGACATTCTGCCAGTTTAGCTGAGTGGGCAGATGTGCGGGCATCCGTCCTGCCGTGCTCGTGTCGTGACTGTCTGTCCAGCACTGTTTGTCCTGGTATTTTTTGTTTTTACTTATTCCACATTCATTCCCTCTTTCTAGTAACACATCCATTTCAGGCTGAGGAAGTAAATACCTTTGTAGGGAACCTTTCTCTTGCTGGGAAGCAGTCCCACATGAGCGCCTTCCACGGTCCACTCGGGCAGGCGGCGGGGGGGAGGGGTTGGGGTGTGGGGAAAATGTGACCAGAGCTTGGCCAATGCTCAGCTCTGTCTCTGGACTGTGAGTTGAGCAGAGGTCAGAGGGACGTGGGCGTGCTGACCAGACCGTGCCAGTGGCCTGTGGCTATCCTTGGCATTTCCCGGGTCTTGGCCCTCTGGCATTTCCATTCCCAAACCTGGGTCTCCAGGCTCCCCTCCACTCAGCCACCGCCACAGAGCCTTCCAATTAATGTCCTTGCACATAAGACAGTCAGTGGTAGATATTATCGCTCTCAGACTAGGTCAAGAGCCCCAACACCTGGACCTGTCCTGGAAGAAAGGGTTTGGTCCTACCTCCAAGAGATTGACAAATGAAAGCACACTTACAGATTTTAAGCATGCAGGTGTTGTTGTTGTTTCTATAAAAACAGAATTCCAGGACGCCTGCTGGCTCAGTCGGTAGAGCATGGAACTCTTGATCTCAGGGTCATGAGTTTGAGCCCCACATGGGGCATAGAGATTCCTTAAAATATACATATTTTATATTATTATATATTATATATATAAATAAAAAACAATTCCTAGGGGCGCCTTGGTGGCGCAGTCGATTAGGTGTCCAGCAATTGGTTTCGGCTCTTGTCGTGATCTCAGGCTCATGAGATTGAGGCCCGAGTCGGGCTCTGTGCTCAGCGCAGTGTCTGGACTCACAGTCCAGAGACAGAGCTGAGCTTTGGCCAAGCTTGAGATTCTCTCCCTCTTCCTCTGCCCCTCCCTCTCGTGCTCTCTCTCTCTCTCAAATAAATAAATAAATCTTAAAAAAACTTTCCTGAACACTCAAACAAAATACGACTCCTTGTTTTAACCTGCTTTTTCAGGGAAGCTCTCTACTACATCATGCAACTGGACATGACATTAAATCTCCACCTTCACAGAACAGACGATGAAGAAATTAAATCTGTAAAACGAGTTGTATAGGGGCTCCTGGGTGGCTCAGTCGTTAAGCGTCTGCCTTCGGCTCAGGTCATGATCCCGGGGTCCTGGGATCGAGCCCTGCATCAGGCTTCCTGCTCAGTGGGAAGCCTGCTTCTCCCTCTCCCACTCCCCCTGCTTGTGTTCCCTCTCTCACTGTGTCTCTCTCTGTCAGATAACTAAATAAAATCTTAAAAAAACCGAGTTGCATGCTAGGTTGTAATAAATACTATGGAGAAGGCCTTTTTGCTAAGTCATCATTTAGAGACCCGTAGGTGGTGAGGGTGTAAGTCCTGCAAGTGGTGAAATCCGCAAGTGCAAAGGCCCTGTGGTGGGTGTGCTCTTGGCATGGTGAAGGTCAAGCAAGGTCAGCATGGCTGAGCAGAGTGATCAGAGAAGTAGCAGGGAGCCAAGTGATGCATGGCCTTGCAGGCTATGATAAAGACTTTGACCTTCACCTCTGGGAGCAATGGGAAATCATCTCACATAGCATTTTGAGTAGAAGAATAACTGAGGATGCCAACAGCTTCTGTACAGAGAACAGATGGAGGGAGCCAAGGCCGTGGGGGGAGCTCCGCTAGACAGCCATCGTTACTGTTGAGGCTCTGCAGGATGGGATTTTGCCTCTTCCTCTCATTTTATCCCACGCCCCACCCTTCTCCTCCCCCACTCCCTCCCTGACATTCTTTCTGTTCCTAAGAATGAGCTAACCGACACCAGCGTCGTTGGGAGCCTGAGTCTGCGTTCCTAGCGAGCCTGCAGGTACATTGGATAGCCTTAAACTCAGAGAACCACCGCCGTCAGGTATGTTGAAAACACAGCCCTTGAGTACCAGAGAGGGGAAATGTGTTCAAGAGTTCCAGGAGCGAGGAATTACATACCTAGGAGGATCAAAGTGGTTCTAGGTAACTCACAGAACTAACCCCGCATTTCTTCCAATTTCCTGCTTCACCCACCATCACCCTAGACCATGTGATGGGTCCGAACTGCTTGCTGCTTCGATAATGTAGGGGAGAAAAGAAATCTTTTTCCTCCGCCCACCTTATGTTCTCTGGCTGTAAATTGCTCCCTGTGAATTGAACTAACAAGAGACAGATTGACAAGAGAAAAAGCTTGTGCGTTTAGTGGAAGCACTCACACAAGGAAGGGGTGGTTAGAACTTGGGCTTATATAAAAGAGCAATGCATTTTTGGAGAAGTGACAAACCAAAGGAAAAGGACTTTGAGCTTCTAGAGGCAGTAAATCATGGGAAGGTAAATATATGGGGAGACTAAGGGTGGTCAGGACTAATCCTTTGCGGGGTTTGTTATGCAGATGCCTTTCTGGATGATCCAAGTCTAGAGTTGTCTCCAGGGATCAACTTCTGTCCTTCCTGGTATTGGGGGAGGGGAGACACGTTTACACATTTTTGTCCTACTTGTAGGCAAATAGGGGAAGGGCACAGAATTTTTCTTAAATCTGTTTCTTCTCAATTGTTTTCAGTTCAAAATAATCCTTATGCCAAAGTGGCATATTTCGGGGTGGCATATTCTGCTACCCTTCAATAATGGTTTTAAAGAGTTTATTTATTTTTGTGAGAGAGAGAGAAAGAGAGAGCACAAGGGGGGGCAGGGAATGGCAGAGGGAGAGGGAGAAGCTGACTCCCCGCTGAGCAGGGAACCCGACAAGGAACAAGATCCCAGGACCATGGGATCAGGACCTGAGTTGAAGGCAGACGCTTCACCGACTGAGCTACCCAGGCGCCCTCATAACCATTTTATTCTGCTATATTCTGCTATAATTATGGCCATACATTTCCCCGAAATCTCTAGTAATTGAGTAAGCATATTATGCGAGTTAATGTTGAGCATCATTTCCTCTGGTGAACTCCTACCCCTTTCAGAACCCAGCTAAGGGGTCACCTCCTAAGAGAAGCCTAATGGGATTTCCTCCTCCGGATATCATCAGTCTTCGGAGAAGTAGCAAAAGATGGAAGAGAACTGTGTGCCAAGAAGTGCTGGTTGCCTTTCTGAGCTTGATCCCAGCCTGCCTGTTCTTTTCTTTCTTTCTTTCTTTCTTTCTTTCTTTCTTTCTTTCTTTCTTCTTTCTTTCTTTCTTTCTTTCTTTCTTTCTTTCTTTCTTTCTTTCTTTTTCTTCTTTCTTTTTAATTT
>NC_138373.1:26982444-27003701 GCF_054177405.1 Leptonychotes weddellii
TTATTTGAGAGAGAGAGAATGAGAGACAGAGAGCACGAGAGGGAAGAGGGCAGAGGGAGAAGCAGACCCCCCGCCGAGCGGGGAGCCCGATGCGGGACTCGATCCCGGGACTCCAGGATCATGACCTGAGCCGAAGGCAGTCACTTAACCAACTGAGCCACCCAGGCGCCCAAATAAATAAAATCTTTAAAAAAAATAAAATAAAATAAAGTCTGATTTGTGTAACAATGGAAATCTATGCAAGACACTTTTATAGCTGCTTCCGGCTGTCTTATTTTTCAGCCTTATTGAGGTATAACTAACAAAATGGTAATATGTTTGGGGGGGTGGGGAGATAGACAACAAGGTGAAGGGGAGTGGGAGGTACAGGCTTTCAGTGAGGGAATGTGTAAGTCACAGCGGTGAGAGGTACTAGGTAGGGAACGTAGTCGATGGTATTGCAGTTGTGTTTATGGTGACAGATGGGAGCTACACTTGGGTGCGCAAACATCACATACATCCTTATCGCTATGTTGTACACCTGCAACTATTGTCACGTTGTGTGCCAACTCTATTTCATTTATTTTTAATTTATTTTATTTAAAAAAATATTTTATTTATTTATTTATTTATTTGAGAGAGAGCATGAGCGGTGTGGGGGGGAAGGGGGGAATCTCAAGCCGACTCCATGCTGAGCGGGCAGCTGGATGCAGGGCTTGATCTCACTCCCCTGAGATTATGACCTGAGCCAAAACCAAGAGTCCGACACTTAACTGACTGTGCCACCCAGGTGCACCTATACTTAATTAAAAAAAACAATATATATATATATATACGTTGAAAGTATACAATATGATGATTTGATACCCATATACTTTGTGAAATGTTACCATAATCAAGTTAATTAAAACCTCACATAGTTACTTGGTTTTTTGTTTGTTTGTTTTGGTGAAAATGCTCTATGCAAAAGGGGAATACTTATCTTTTTTTTTTTGAGATTTATTTATTTATTTTCAAGGGGGGTGGGAGGGGCAGAGGGAGAGGGAGAGGGAGAGAGAATCTCTAGCAGACAACTCTGAGATCTTGATCTGAGCTGGAGTCGAATGCTTAACCTCCTGAACCACCCAGGCACCCTTATACTTAATTTTTTAATTTTTTTTAAGATTTTATTTATTTATTTTGACAGAGAGAGATACAGCAAGAGAGGGAACACAAGCAGGGGGAGTGGAGAGGGAGAAGCAGGCTTCCCACTGAGCAAGGAACCCGATGCGGGGCTCGATCCCTGGACCCTGGGATCATGACCTGAGCCGAAGGCAGACGCCTAATGACTGAGCCACCCAGGCGCCCCTCGCTCAGCAAATCTTGATACCCTTTCCCCCTTCTCCCTTTTGTTTATCTTGGTTTCTCACTTTTCTCTCGTTTTATGCTTTTTGGCATTATTGTTCCTACTTTTGTTATAAAATGCTCCCAATCTTCTTTGGAAGTTTGAATCAGTGACATTTTTAGAATACTCAGCCATTCTGATGGAATCAGTGACATTTTTAAACCAGAGATTCATTTTCAATCCAACTGATCAGAAAATAGCTTATTTGTTAAAGCAAAGCATTAAGAGGCATTCTTTAGAGAAACTGACTTGTGCAATTTCTGATTGAGTCCCTAATCAAGACACACCAGTGATGTTAGGATCATGTGTGAGGATGTAGAGAATGAGCCATAGCTTTGCAGTCTGACAGACCTGGGTTCAGGTAATTCAATATCTCTGAACTCTGTTTCTTCCCTTGACAATGGACATAATACATGCAGACCTGGAGGTTATTGTTAAAGATAATAGCCAGGGGCGCCTGGGTGGCTCAGTTGGTTGAGCAGCTGCCTTAGGCTTGGCTTGGGTCATGATCTCGGGGTCCTGGGATGGAACCCCAGGACATCAGGGCTCCCAGCTCAGCAGGGATTCTGCTTCTCCCTCTGCCCCTCTGCCCCCTCGTGCGCATGCGTGCTCTCTCTCCCTCTCTCTCAAATGAATAAAATCTTTTTTTAAATGTCATGAATAATTAAAAAATAATAAAGATAATAGCCATATGATCCAGCAATTCCCACTTCTGGGTATATACCCAAAAGATTTGAAAGCAAGGACCCAGATAAATACATTGTACATCTACGTTCCTAGCAGCATTGTTCCCAGTAGCCAGAAGGTGGAAACTACCAAGTATCCATCCAAAGATGCATGGATAAACAAAATGTTTTTTTATTTTATTTTTAATTTATTTTATTTAAAAAATTTTATTTATTTATTTATTTATTTATTTGAGAGAGAGCATGAGCGGGGGTGGGGGAAGGGGGGAATCTCAAGCCGACTCCATGCTGAGTGGGCAGCTGGATGCAGGGCTTGATGCCACCAAATTGTACCATGAAAATGGTTAAATAACAATTGCTATTATTACATATTTGCAAAACATACACATTATTTACTAGGTTAGCTTAAAGCTACTGAAGTTGTTTTCCTGATCCCACTTATAAATCACCCCCTCCCCCACAAGGGGTCTGTGCAAACAGGCCGGGACCCTGGAATGAAGCTGGCCAGGCTCTTAGAGGCAAAACATAATAAGCAATATGTTAATACCTCGGGAATAATGAGCCCTGATTTTTGCAGAATGAATCAACTTTTCATCTGAGTTAACGGATCATTATCAGACTTTCTCTGTGCTCTCCATTATGGGTCTTTGGCACTCACAAAGGGGATGTAATGAGATAATCATTAGCAATGAGACAGCTATTTCAAATGTATATCATAGGCTAGTGGAACCTGGGGACTGCGGCCACTTAGATACCATTTAATAGCCAAGCTTTGCTAACACAGGGAGCAGAGCTGGGACAGGCTGAGGAAACAGGCAGCTCCTGGGGGGGGGGGGGGGGGGATGTCCTCGTATCTGCCTCTGCTTCAGGGGGCAAACCATTTACAGGGAAAGCCAGCAGGGGTCAGCAATCATTAAACCTCCTGGATTTTAGTCAGAGGGCACTGGGATTATATTGGCTAAGATCTCTGAAAGCAAGCATTTCCCCTGGGTGGATGGTCTTGGAAAATGAAGCCTACAAAGGGACATAGAAGATTGACTCATGGAAGCATCTCCCAGTCCTGAGAAAACCAGAACAACTGGTTTTCATAGCAGTTCCACTGAACAGGCGGTTAACCCACAGGAGCTGGTTGAGGAAGCCAATTTCTGCGCAAGAACTGGTTGATTGACTCCTTCAGACAGAGCTCTGGGGCTCAAAGTCATTGTGCTTGTGCTGGAATTACTAAATTTAACATCCCTGTCATCTGCTATCCATTCAGTGTTTCATTACCTTTCTTACCTTGCACACTGCGGTCCTCTTTGCTTATGGATTTTGTGACTCATCAAGACCCCCTGTTTCTGCTTCTTTTCTGCTTGATGTCAACGCGTTGGGTCATTTCGGTCCAAACTGCATTACTATTCATCCAGACTTCAAAAACAAACAAACACCGTGATATTTGGCTGCAGTTGCCCAAGAGTGAATATACTAAAACACCACTGAGTGGTACACTCTAAATGGGTGAATTGTATGGCATGTGAATGGAATCTCAACAAGTTGGTAAAAACAAAAACCAACCACATGAAGGAGAAAGTCTAGCCAAAGTGCAGAAGCAGTCGATTTACCGTAGTGTTTGTTGCCATTCTACCAAAATATTTGCTGGGTGAGGAAATTAAGCAGCAAGTCCTATTTTCTATCCATTATGGTTACCTGGGCTAACATGCTACCTGCTTCTAAATTTCTATGCATAATTTAAAGTTAGCTATACATATCAATTACAGAAACCCAACTAAGGACACTGTAGTTTCAATTCTGAGTGGTATTGAATGCTGTAATCGGTTCCCCAACATACTTTCTTTTTTTTTTTTGCTAGATGATTTGTCTTTAGACAGTAGTTCTCAAGCTTGGCCTCACATAGAGGCCTCATATTTAAAATGTATCAATGCCCACGGGACACCTGGGTGGCTCAGACAGTTAAGTGGATGCCTTCTGCTCAAGTCATGATCCCAGGGTCCTGGGATCGAATCCCGTGTCAGGCTCCCTGCTCAGTGGGGAGCTTGCTTCTTTCTCTGCCTACAGCTCCCCCTGCTTGTGTGCTCTCTCTCACTCCCTCTCCCCCTGACAAATAAATTTTAAAAATCTTAAAAAAAAAAAAATAATAAAATGTATCAATGCCCAGGTCTTACCCAAGACCAATTAAATCAGAGTCTGCAGATGGGCTAAGTTTAAGATTCCCCCAGGTGATTTTAATGTGCAACCAACAGTGCAAACCACTGGTCTAAGGAATCCCCTTTCTACGGTGAGATATAATTTCACACTCATTAGGATGGCTATTTTTTTTTTCAAGATTTTATTTATTTATTTGACAGAGAGAGAGCACAAGTAGGCAGAGTGGTAGACAGAGGGAGAAGGAGAAGCAGGCTCCCCGCTGAGCAGGGAGCCCGACGCGGGGCTCGATCCCAGCACCCCGGGATCATGACCTGAGCCGAAGGCAGATGCTTAACGACTGAGCCACCCAGGCACCGCTATTTTTTTTTTTTTTAAGAGAGGCAGAGGGAGGTGAGGAGAGAGAGAATCTTAATCCCGCAGGGCTCGATCTCATGACCTGAGCTGATATCAAGAGTTGGATGCTTAAAGGACTGAGCCACTCGGGAGCCCCTAGGATGGCTATTATTAAAACAAACAAAACATAAAGTAATCCATGCTGGTGAGGATGCGGAGAAATCGAACACTTGTGCATTGCTGGTAAAAATGTAAAATGGTTTAGCCGTGGGGTACCTGGGTGGCTCAGATCATGATCTTGGGGTCCTGGGATTGGGCCCCACATGGGTCTCCGCACTCAGCAGAGAGTCTGTTTCTCCCTCTCTCTCTGCTCCTTCCCCTGCTCATGCTCTCTCTCTCTCAAATAAATAAATTCTTTTTTTTTTAAAAGATTTTATTTTTGACCGAGAGAGTGTACAAGCAGGGGGAGCGGCAGGCAGAGGGAGAGGGAGAAGCAGGCTCCCCGCTGAGCAAGGAGCCCGATGCGGGGTTTGATCCCAGGACTCTGGGATCATGACCTGAACAGAAGGCAGGCACCCAACCGTCTGAGCCACCCAGGCACCCCTCAAATAAATGAATTCTTAAAAAAAAATAAAGATAATATCTCCTTTAAAAAAATGGTTTAGCCTTGGGGCCCCTGGGTGACTCAGTCTGTTAAGCATCTGCCCTTGGCTCAGGTCATGATCTCAGGGTCGCGGGATTGAGCCCTGCATTGGGCTCCCTGCCCAGCGGGGAGTCTGCTTCTCACTCTCCTTTGTGTTCTCTCTCTCTCAAGGAAATAAATAAAATCTTTTTTAAAAAATGGTTTAGCCTTATGGAAAACAGTATGGAGGTTCTTTAGAAAATGAAACATAGAATTACCATATGATTCAGCAAGTCTCCTTCTAGGTACATACCTAAGAGAAGTGAAAACAGGGACTTGAGCAGGTTTTTGTGCATTCAAATTCATAACAGCATTATTCCCAAAAGGTGGAAGCAACCCAAGTGTCCACTGACAGATGAATGGATAAACAAAATACACACACACGCGCGCACACACACACACACACACACTGGAAAATTATTCAGCCCTCAAAAGGAAGGAAATTCTGACATATGCTGCAACATGGATGAACCTTGAGGATATTATGCTAAGTAATACAATATTTGTATAGGATCACTATAGGATTCCATTCATATGAGGTGCCTAGAGTAGTTGAAGTCCCTCTGAAACAGAAAATAGCATGGTGGTTGCCAGGGACTGGGGGAGAGGAGAATGGGGAGCTAGGGTTTCATGGGTATAGCATTTCAGGTCGGAAAAATGGAAGAGTTCTGGAGCTGGATGGTGGTGATGGTTGCACAACTGTGTGAAATGTACTTAATACCGGGGCGCCTGGGTGGCTCAGTTGGTTAAGCGACTGCCTTCAGCTCGGGTCATGATCCTGGAGTCCCTGGATCGAGTCCCGCATCGGGCTCCCTGCTCGGCGGGGAGTCTGCTTCTCCCTCTGACCCACCCTACCCTCCCCCCTCTCATGTGCTCTCTCTCTCAGTCTCTCTCTCTCAAATAAATAAATAAAATCTTTAAAAAAAAAAAAAAAGTACTTAATACCACTGAGCTATATACTTACAATTGGTTAACGTGGTGAATCTTATTTCGTGTATATTTTACCACAATACAAAGAGATGTCCTTTTCAAGAATGGGTATCGGATGCAATTCATGCCAATGGCATGGGGGAGATACCTCCTGGAGGGTTTCTGGGAAAAACTTCCTCATTCTTAGAGGAGAGCCACAGGATGAGATGCTGTCTATTGTTTCTCTGGACTTGGCACCTGGGGATCTGCAGCTGTCTTGGGACCCGCCTGAGGATGAAGCCAACATCCAAGGCAGCAGATAAATGGAGGAACAGGCCCTTGATGATGTCATTAAGCTCCTGACCCAATGGACTAAGAAGTCAGTCTTAGGGTTTATTGTTAGAAATAAGACAACAGGCCTAGAATAGAGTCACTTATGCTAAGCCCACATCAACAAACTGAGACTTAATTTCAGTTAAGTTGGCCTCTCCCAGAAATGGCATCTTAAATCAGTTAACCAGGAATCACCTGGTCAGCACTAATGACGTCATCTGCCTGATAGACCTCTGCCGTCTGCCAAAGGAAAGTGACTTGCCACAACCAATCTTCCTTTTTTTTTTTTTTTAGATTTTATTTATTTATTTGTCAGAGAGAGAGAAAGCACAAGCAGGGGGAGTGGCAGGCAGAAGGGGAAGCAGGCTCCCTGCTGAGCAAGGAGCCAGATGAGACTCGATCCCAGGACCCCAGGACCATGACCTGAGCTGAAGGCAGACGCTTAACCAACTGAGCCACCCAGGCGCCCCTCCAATCTTCCTTTTTGCTAGCATGATTTCCTTGTCCCGTTCCCTTCTGCCTGTGGAAGTCTTTCATTTTGTTCAGCTCTTTGAGCTCCCTTCTGTCTGCTAGATGGGAAGCTGTTTAATTCATGAATCATTGAACAAAGCCAATAAGATCTTTAAAATTTAACCAGTTGAATTTTTAACATGGTTATGTAAAATAATACATTTCTTATGGCTAAATCTAATTTGAATGGAAATTTCTGTAACTTGTTTTCTGAAAGGATTCTGATACTTGTACAAGTACCGTTGGTAGAAAACATGTTTGGAAATAACCTAACAGCCTCTCAGTAGGAAAATGGACAAATAAAAAAGAAGTATAAACATAGATGGAGTTATTCTATAGCAGTTAAAAGACAAACACAGGAAGTGAAAAGTAGGCTTTATATATTCTATGTAAATTGTGAAACACTACAGTGATCTTTTATTGCCTTGTATGTTATATGTGTAAACATGTTTTAAAATAAATTAAGTGGACGTGGCTGGGTGGCTCAGTCGGTTAAGCATCTGCCTTCAGCTCAGTCATGATCCTGGGGTCCTGGGGTGGAGCCCCACATCGGGCTCCTTGCTCTGCGGGGAGCCTGCTTCTCCCTCTCCCTCCGCTCCTCCCCCTACTCTTGCTCTCTCTCCAATAAGTAAATAAAATCTTTAAAAAAAAAAGTAAATTAGGTGGATCATATTAAATATATGATAGTGGTTGCCTTTTCTTTGAAGGGGTAGGATGGAACTGGGATGGGGGTAAAAGAGGCAATACATGTAGGGGAATTGTTTTGTTTTTGCTTTTTTTTAAGATTTTATTTATTTATTTGACAGAGAGACACAACGAGAGAGGGAACACAAGCAGGGGGGAGTGGCAGAGGGAGAAGCAGGCTTCCCGCTGAGCAGGGAGCCCGATGCGGGGCTCGATCCCAGGACCCTGAGATCACGACCCGAGCTGAGGGCAGATGCTCAACAACTGAGCCACCCAGGCTCCCCTGTTTTTGTTTTTTAAAGACTTTATTTATTTATTTATTTATTTGACAGAGAGAGAGTGTGTGTGCACACAAGCAGGGGGAGCGGCAGAGGGAGAGGGAGAAGCAGGCTCCCCACTGAGCAGAGAGCCTGATGTGGGATGTGGGGCTTTATCCCAGGACCCTGGGATCATGACTTGAGCTGAAGGCAGGTGCTTAACTGACTGAGGCACCCAGGCGTCCCTGTATGGGAATTGTTTTATTTCTGATCTTAAAACATGAAACAAGGTGACGAGATGTTAGCAGTTGACAATCTCAGGAGTCTATGTAGGTATGTGAGTGTTTGTGAGTCTCTGTACTATTCTGTATTTATAAAATTCTCAAAGGTGCAAAACAACAACAACAAAAACAAAGACAGCCTTTCCCCAATGCTGTCCCTGGTCCACATTTAATTAAGGAAGGCCGAAAAAACCTTTTGGTAAAACTTAGGAACCAAGGTTAAAGTCTGTGTAACTCTAAGTGGTCTCTAGGAGACCAGAAAGCATGGCTTTTTGTTAGTATGAGAGTTTTTAAACTTTTAATTTTTCATTTTGAAATAATTAGAGATTCACAAGAAATTAAGATCATATTACAAGAGGTCCCATGTACCCATCACCCTGCTTCCCCTAGTGGTAACATCTTCTATCACCATGGTACACTGTCAAACACAGGTAATTGACATTCCACAATGCAATTAAGTACTCTATACCTTACTGGAATTTCACCTGTTTAACCTTTTTTTAAAAATGTCTTTAGGGCGCCTGGGTGGCTCAGTCCGTTAAGTGTCTGCCTTTGGCTCAGGTCATGATCCTGGAGTCCTGGGATCGAGTCCTGAATCGGGCTCCCTGCTCCACAGGGAGCCTGCTTCTACGTCTGCCTCTCTCTCTCTCTCTGTCTCTCATGAATAAATAAATAAAATCTTTCAAAAAAAAAAAAAAAGGTCTTTAAGTGGGGCACCTGGGTGGCTCAGATGGTTAAGTGTCTGCCTTCGGCTCAGGTCATGATCCCAGGGTCCTGGGATGGAGCCCCACATCGGGCTCCCTGCTCAGCGGGAAGCCTGCTTCTCCCTCTCCCTCTGCCATTCCCTCTGCTTGTGCTCTCTGGCTCTATCTCTCTGTCAGATAAATAAATAAAATCTTTTTTAAGAAATAAAAATGTCTTTAAGTTACAAAAGCAATTTGCTCATCATTGAATGAATGAATACATAAGCAGTGGTACATGCCTACAATGGAATATTACTCAGCCATGAAAAGGAATGAGGTACTGATACATTCTACAGTGTGGATGAACCTTGAAAACTCTATGCTAAGTGAAAGAAGCCAGGCACAAAAGGTTGTCTATTGGGTAACTCCTTTTATATGAATGTCTAGAATAGGTAAATCTTAGAGATAGAAAGGAGATTGGTGGTTGTCAGAGGCAGGAAGGATAGGAGAATGGGGAGCATGTTTCCATGGGAATGGGAACCATTCCTGGAACAGTCATGGGTTTCCTTGTGCCATGATAAAAATGTTTTGGTACTGGGCAAAGGTGGCGGTTGCACAACATTGTGAATGCACTGATTACAACTGAATTGTTCACTTTATTTTTATTTCTTAATTTATTTTTATTTTTTATTTACTTTTTATTTATTTTTTTAAGATTTCATTTATTCATTTGAGAGAGATCGAGAGCAAGAGAGAGCAGAGCACAAGCCGGGAGAGAGGCAGAGGGAGAAGGAGGAGCAGACTCCCAGCTGAGCAGAGAGCCCGATGTGAGGCTCGATCCCAGGACCCTGGGATCATGACCTGAGCTGAAAGCAGGGGCTTAACCGACTGAACCACCCAGGTGCCCCTATTTATTTATTTATTTTTAATAAATTTTTAAAAAATTTATTTGAGAGAGAGAGCATGAGCAGGAGGGGCAGAGGGAGAGAGAATCTCAAGCAGACTCTGTGCTGAGCATGGAGCCAGATGTGGGGCTTGATCTCACCACCCTGAGATCATGACCGGAGCCAAAACCAAGAGTAGGACGTTCAACTAACTGCACCACCCAGGCACCCCTGAATTGTTTATTTTAAAATAGTTCATTTTATCTTATGTGAATTTCACCTCATTTTTAAAAAGTTTTATTTATTTAAGTAATCCCTATACCTAACATGGGGCTCTGAACTAACGATCCTGAGATCAGGATCAAGAGTCGCATGCTCGGGCGCCTGGGTGGCTCAGTTGGTTAAGCGACTGCCTTCGGCTCAGGTCAGGATCCTGGAGTCCCGGGATCGAGTCCCACATCGGGCTCCCTGCTCAGCAGGGGGTCTGCTTCTCCCTCTGACCCTCCCCCCTCATGCTCTCTCTATCTCATTCTCTCTCTCAAATAAATAAATAAAATCTTTAAAAAAAAAAAAAAAAGAGTCGCATGCTCTTCAGACTGAGCCAGCGAGGCACCCTGATGAAAGAATTTTTTAAAGCGATTTGTTTCTTGTAGGAAAGCCCAAACATAAAAGTATAGTAAAAAATTGCAATTTCTTCTTCTAGCTGCTCTCCATTCCACATCCAATCCCACCCCACAAATACACCTTCCATTAACAATTTAATATGTAACTATTCACACTTTAAAAAGTTTTTTAACATACAAAGAGATACATATGTCTCTTTCTCTCTCAAATGTTTACTGAGCACTTTATCCATGCCAGGCAATGTTGTAGGCCATGAGAACACAATAGCAAATAAGACAGAGTTGTGGAATTAATTTTCCAGTAAGAGGAGATGGGTAGTAAGCATGGGAACAAACAAGAATTTCAGATTGTGATAAGGCATCTGAAAAAATAAAACTGGGCAAGAGGGTAGAGAGTGATGTGGGTTGGTGGAGGGCCAAGGTGGCTAGGAGAGGACACATTGGCACTGAATGACAATGAGCTGGAGAGGTGAAGATCTAGGGAAGGAGCATTCCAGGGAGAGGAAAAATCTAGGTGTTTTTAAAGAAATAGGATTACACTAGATACACTGATCCACTATATATTCTACACATACAAGATACATTGCTCTTGCCTACTTCATCATATATTAAAAATGGATTTCCCCATCAGCACCTAGTCTGTGTCACTCTTTTGTGATAGCTGCATATTATTTCATACTGTTGCTATCCATCATGTATTTAATCAGAATTTCCCTGTTGATGGACATTTAGGTTGTTTCTGGTTTGGAGCTGCTGCAAAAATGCTGAAAAGGACAGCTTTTTACACTTGCACTCATATTTCTACAGAAAACATTTCCAGGAGTGGCCCTGCTACCTGTGTGCACATGTTTTCACCCGCTAAACCGCTGGGATGGCCATGAGTTTTCGTATCAGCCTCATGTTCAGAAGCATAAAAGAAAAACTTTTATTTATTTAGGTGTGGAGCTCTTTGCGGGGCTTGAACTCACGACCCTGAGATGAAGACCTGAGCTGAAATCAAGAGTGGAATGCCTAGCCAACTGAGCCACCCAGGTGCCCCCTAAAAAATAAGCTTTTAGATCAAAGAAGCAAAACAAAGTACTGTGTGGTAAATTAAAAGGGGCAGGTGCTGAGACCCTGATTCACTTTAAAGGCAGATTTTATTTATTTATTTGTCAGAGAGAGACACAGCGAGAGAGGGAACACAAGCAGGGGGAGTGGGAGAGGGAGAAGCAGGCTCCCCGCGGAGCAGGGAGCCCGATGCGGGGCTCGATCCCAGGACCCGATCCCAGGACCCTGGGATCATGACCTGAGCCGAAGGCAGATGCTTAACCATCTGAGCCACCCAGGTGCCCCCTGATTCACTTTAAAGGCAGAATATCTAAGTGAGGAGAGGAAGATGGCAGAGAACAAAAAAGAGAGAATACTAGGAATGCCAGCTGGTGGGGCTTGCATCAGAAGATGGGAATTCTCTGTCGTGGAACGGCTCAGACCTTGAATAAGCATGGCGTTGTAAAGTACAGCGGTGGTCAGGCTAACCCTGTGTGTGCATCACAGCACGGAGCAGGATGTCCTTGGGAAAACTCTCTCTTAAAGATGATAGTCCTGTGTCTCAACAGCCCTAAGTGAGTATAAAAGGGCAGTATCACCAGAAACTTCCTTCTGATGCACTGATTCACTCAGTGAAACATTTGTTAAGCACGTTTCCTATGCCAGGCATCATACCGGGCGTTGGGAATATAAAGAAGATGAAAAGATGCTGACCTCAAGTCGCTCAATCTTAGCACAACAACAATTATCAAGAAGAGCTTCTCACTTTCCTGCTGGAGCAGTGCTTCAACCCTGGCAGGTCAAGGCTTTTGAAAACCACTGGAGTGGATTCTTTCCTGAATTTCCATAATTATCCTATTCAGGGACCTGACATCAACTGCTTTACTAAGCAGCGGGTCTCAGCAGTTTTTGTCTTTGTCTCTAGAAAAAGCCCTCAGGCACAAAGACGCTGCTAATTTAATTTGATGTGAAGAGCTAACCTAAGAGGGATCCATCATCCAGTGCCCTATGGGTGATCCACGTTGAAGTATGGCATCCAGTGATAAAGCAGTTGGAGGACAGTAGGGGTCACTCTTTGAGTCAGCTGTTTGTTTTGACATTTGTGTGTGTGTGTGTGTTGACATTTTTAGGAGTAGGTGAGGGAGTGCCAATCTTGAGTGAGAAGGCACTTTAGTTTGGACACACTGTATTTTCTTCCTGTTGTGAATATAAGATAAAAATATTTATCTCAATAGCAATGCAGGTCTCCCTTATATGAAGGAGTTTTTATATCAATTGTTAATAAGTTCTGAGTAAATTCGAGGGCAATCACTTAATACCAACTTTAAAGTGGGACACTCCTAAGAAAGATTTAAATGGGTCTTCAGAGAACTGTATTAATAGGCTGTAACCTGAACTTTCTATTAATCTGGGGAATACATCATCTGTCGTGGAAAAAAAGAAAAATCAATGTCCAGAAGATTTCAGGGAGCATTGACCACAGATCTGAAGAAAAACTTAAAGCCAGGCTTGTTACAATGGAGGTCCCTGGTTTCTTCACATTTACAGCACTTGATATCTCAAGTATTCAGAGTTAGGAAAAAAGGGGCACCTGGGTGGCTTAGTCGTTGAGCGTCTGCCTTCGGCTCAGGTCATGATCCCGGGGTCCTGGGATTGAGCCCTGCATCAGGCTCCCTGCTCAGCAGGAAGCCTGTTTCTCCCTCTCCCACTCCCCCTACTTGTGTTCCCTCTCTCGCTGTGTCTCTCTCTGTCAAATAAATAAAATCTTTAAGAAAAAAAAAGTTCAAGGAAAAAAAAAGCATTCATAAAAATTGCTAGTTTAATATTAAACAGAATTTCAAACCACTTTAGCATAGAATTTGTTTTGAAAGGTACCTGACACAGCTTTGTTTTTGAGCTGTCTCATTAATGGGCTGGATCCTCTTTTAAGATACAGGTATTTAAAATTTAAATTCATATCTAGATCTGGATTTTGGACTGTAACATACGGTTGTTAAGAAACATCTATTCTCTGTGTGTCTACGCCTTTACTCTGTGATTTTTAGCAGGTTAGTTACACTCTGTCTAGACTCCTTGGAGAAAAATATCAATATGTTTTTCCCCGTCTTGGGCGCCGCATGGGTGAATTTCAGGAAAACTTAACAGGTACTCAGAACAACGTTATTTTCCTACTTCATGTAATTGAGTCCAAGTATTTATCTTTCGCTTCCCCCCACCCCCATGTTTACCTAAACTCAGTCTGCCCGCGTGAGAAGCAGTCAATAAAACACTACGGGAATACTCGAGCAAATCCCATCGTTCAGAAGAAAAACACTTCACCTAATGGTGCATATAGAAGCTGGACGCATCAAAATAACCGTATTCGTTGATACAGCTGGATACATTATGGAATAGGCCAATCCTCTGTTTAATTTGCAAGGCCCTTGGCCGGGAGGAGGGAGGGATGGAAAAGTTTGGGTGAAGGCTTTAAATGACTAGTCAAACAGACGGTGAGTCATTCCAAGTTCCCAGTTAATAATCCCCTGTGCCGGGGCAGAGCCTGGGCCCGAGCGCTTTACGAGCCACACTACAGTTTAAGTTGTACTGTCTCACGGTTTTATTCTCTTCTACCAAATGAATACATAAAATGTACGACGCGAAGCGTCGGCTTTGAAATGTAGGGCAAAATCTGGCTGGGGGCGGGAAGAAGGAAGGTGGAAAGAGAGCACAAGGTAGGAAGACTGGGAAGCAGAGAGCGCACAGGCTGGTGATGGGAGAAGGAAGGAATTCCAGGAGGGGAGCGCTGTGTTTTGCGCCTTAGAACTGCTGTCCGTTTCCCCGCATCCTGTGCCCAACAGGACGGCGAGGACCACCCCGGGGTCCGAAGTGTCGCCCAAGAACGCGCCCCCACCCCTGCCCCCACCGGGTGACAGGTGGGGCCGCCGAGCGACGACTGGACCTCCGCCTCCTCGCGCTGCCTGCCGGGAGCCGGAGCCGCTTCCGGTTGCTCTGGGGTTCGGAACTCCGACTCCCGTCGGCCCCCGGGAAAACCGCAGCGGGGTTGCGCGGGTGCTGCCGGAACTCGTAGTTCCATCTGCTGCAGCACCTCATAGCCGGAAACTGGGAAGGGCAGGGCCAAGAACTACCGAGGCGAAGGTACGGGTGGCAGGGCGGGGTCAATCCGCGCCGGCGTGGGGTTGGCGCTGAGGCGGTCCGAGGTGGTTGGGGTTGGGTGGGAGGAGATCCGCTCGCACACACGAGGAGGGTTGAGCCGCCGCCGCCGTTGTCGTCGCGAGTGCGGAGTTGGGACTGGAGCCTTCGCCGCGACAACGCCGGGGATTGTGTCGCTAGCCCCCGGCCCCTCTGCCTCGCCGCTTCGCCGGGTCATCGCGGCCTGCTCCTGCCCGGCCCGTCGCCCCCGCCTCCCATTTCCCGCCCTCTCTTCACCACACACACGGCCCCCCCGATCATGGATCCGGGCAGTGGCGGTGGTGGCGGCGGCGGCGGCGGGAGCAGCAGCGGCAGCAGCAGCAGCGACTCGGCGCCCGACTGCTGGGACCAGGCGGACATGGAAGCCCCCGGGCCGGGCCCGTGTGGCGGCGGCGGCGGCCCCTTGGCGGCGGCGGCGACGGCGGCGACCGAGGCCCAGCGTGAGCACCTCAGTGCGGCCTTCAGCCGGCAACTCAACGTCAACGCCAAGCCCTTCGTGCCCAACGTCCACGCCGCCGAGTTCGTGCCGTCCTTCCTGCGGGGCCCGGCCCAGCAGCCGCCGCCCCCAGCTGGCGCCGCCACCCCCAACCAAGGAGCCGGCAGCGGCGCGGGAGGCCCTCCGGGTAAAGGGCCGGGACGCGCGGGGCGGCCTCGGGGCGCGGGAGGAAGACGGGCTGGGCGAGGGCGGGAGCAGCCGGCCTGGGCCCGGAGCCCACTGGGGCTGGGGGTGGGGTGGGGTGCGGTGGGCTCGGGCGGCGCGCCCCGCGGGGCCGGGTGGCACGTGGAGCGCTGACAGCGGCGCCGGGCGCGGGCAGCCCTGGGTGGGGCGGCCCGGGGCCGGGGAGGCGGCCTGCGCGGGGCGGTGGCGGCGGCGGCGGAGGGCCGCGCGGGGCGGGGGCGGCGTGCGGGGGACACCCGCGGGGCCTGGGGGCCGCCCCTCCCCCGTGGGGGCCGCAGCCACCCCCTGGCAGTGGGGACCGTATGGGACGGAGAGGGGGCCGCGGCAGGTCAGTGCCACGAGGCCTAGAAGTGAGCGCAGATGGAGCCACGAGTGGGTCTGGTGGGCGTTGAGAGATCCGAGGAGTTGGCGAGGACGAATGCTCGAGTTTTCCCTTCACCTTCGGCCGAGCCGAGAGAGCGTCTCTTGCTGCAATTTCTGTTATTGAGACTGTAATTGCGTTTTAAATGTCTGTGACGCGGAACCGTCCTGAAGGAATCCCAAGATGCATTGCAGCCTTGTGATCCGGCAGAAACTGTCGGCTATCAATACAAAGATCTCGTTCACCCTTAGCATTTGTAAGCTTGTGAAGTTCACAAAGTGTCAGGAAGTTAGAGTTCCTCACTTCAACGTTAATGTGTTAGGAAGCTACATGGATCTGTGTGCCCTTTTCCTTGAGTGGGACTTGGGCTTTTCTTCTTAGTGACACGTTTGGAATTTTCATTGCGTTAAAATCGTTTACCTTACTCAGGTTGCTTGGAATAACTCGCTCTCTCTGTTACTGTGTCAGGAGTGACTCTGTTCACACACTTGAGCATTTGTTAGGACTTAGGAGTCGTCATGTTCCATTCTCATAAGCGCTGGTAGGCATTCTTTCTGTGGTTTCAAGTTAAGTTCGGTCTTTAAAAATCTTGCTGTGTTCTGCTTCAGTGATAGCATGCTTTCGGGAACTGACTTAGAGGAATGTCAGTCAGAGAACTTTATACCTCCCAGAGACAGGTGCTTATGATAGGAACTGTCCGTATTGATTAAAGAGAAAAAGAAAGGAGAAGGTGGAATGTCCTTCCCATTATCTAACCAGGGTATTGGGGACTGGGTCATAGATGTTCCCAAGAATTTGTGTGTGAGAATGGGTTGTTGATTTCTCTTTAAAGTTCTAAATTGTGGTATTTCTTAGATAAGTGGACATCATAAAAGTGCTCTGGGAGGTTAGTTTCTTCAGAAATATTTACTATAGTTTTCTCTCTGGACACGCAAAAAGAGTTTGAAGAAATACTTTTGCAAAGTGTATATGTGAGTACACAGTTTGGATTTGGTTGTTTTATTGACTGGTATTTTATTTGTATAGGCACTTGATTTTTTCCTTTTGAGTAAGGAAATTCAGTTCTTTTTTTTTTTTTTTGCTTAGATCAAGCCATTTTGGCTGCCCAAACTAGTTCATTACCAGCTCCTAAAAGTGTCAGTTTCCCCATACTTTATCATGGGTAGATTCCTTTTATCCAGCCATTTTCTTTTTGCCCCCCCCCCCCCCCGCCTCCTTTGGAGGCCCCAGCACCACTTGGGCTACACCTAGAACTCCTTTTCCAGCGTATGTAGCCATCAGCCATCAAAAGACAGTCGTCCTTAGAGCATAGTCAGGAATAATGGTTATTCTTGAGTGGTTAGGCAGTACCTCTTAGGTGGGGGGATTGCTTTTCTCTTCCTGGCATTTGCCAATTTCAGCTTTACTCTTAACCCTTTTCTCTGTGACACTACTAGAAGTGGGAGATGTAAAAGTGTGTGGGGAGGTGGTTGTTGGTAAGAAAATTCCCTCCATTGTGGTCAGGTTTTTCTTTTTTTATTGGAAACCTATATTGGTGTTACTGATTTTATCAGATGCTTCTACAAAATGCCTGTTAATGTTAAAAATAATCCTCTGTAGGATGTTTATTTAGAAAAGAATAGGGTGCCTGAGTGGCTTAGTCAGTTAAGGTCTGCCTTCAGCTCGGGTCAAGATCCCGGGGTCCTGGGATCGAGCCCCCCCATTGGGCTCCCTGCTCAGCGGGGAGTCTGCTTCTCCCTCTCGCCCTGCTTGTGCTCTCTCTCTCTCTCTGTCAAGTAAATAAAATCTTAAAAAAAAAAAAGAATAGATTTTTGAATTGAGGTCCAGAGTTATGTTGGATTGCATGTTCCAGCCCATTCAGGTCCATAAAATACCACCCTTAGAGCAGGGAACTGTGCTTGGAAGAAGCTGGGAAAAAGTTGGAAGTAGCACTTAGATTGAAATTCACAAAGGGGGAACCATAAGATTTGCAAGTTTTTTTTTATAGTGAGGAAATAGTCAGTAGGGCATGCATGTTTTCTTTTGTTGTTAAGCCATAGCTGAAATTTGTGGTGGGTGTGTTTTGAAATTAAATACCAGGAGAGCTCTTGAAGGAGTCTGTCTAGACTAGAGCACCAGAATGAATGACTTGTAAAATGTGTCTATCTAGAATGAATATCTGTCATTTCTCCCGAAAATTTTCTCCTTTCCCTTCCTCCCTTCCTTCCTTTTTCCCTCCCTCCCTCCATTCCTTCCTTCCTTCCTTCTTCTCTTTTTTTTTTTGGAAATAGTTTCAGTGGGCCTTGAGCAAGAGGAGGAAGATGCTTTTGCCCAAAGTGTCATTCACCTTACTGGAGGGCTGCTAGTTATGCCTGTTTCTAGCTATCCCAAGTCAGAACTTGGGATTCAGTGTTGACCTTGAATCCCTTTGAAAATTTAATATAGGTTTCCAAAGGAATGATTAAGTAGAACACATTTAAGTGTAATTAAGTATAATTCATTTAAGTGTAATTCTCTACAGATCCAAGTAAATTAGCTAAGTGATTCTCCTTAAAGTAGAGGTTCTGAAATGAATGAAAATATAAGACAGGGGTTACTTGTACTAGAACTAACATTTTCTATGATAGAATGTACTTGATGTTCCACTTTGTACCCGGTTCAGTCTTTTTATTGTTGCTGTTGTTAAATGAGAAACAGATTTAGCAGTGGTGATCAGGGTTACTCGGTGTCTTGGTTTATTTGGGCTGCTGTAACAAAATACTCCAGACTGGGTGGCTTTTAAACAACAGAAATTTATTGCTCACAGTTTTGGAGGCTGGAAGCCCAAGATCAGGGTTCCGGCCTGTTCTGGGGAGAGCCCTCTTCTGGATAGCCAACTGCGGACTTCCCGTGTCCTGAGGCAGAAGGAGCAAGGGAGCTCTTTTTTTTTTTTTTTTTTTTAAATAAAGGCAATAATCCTATTCGTGAGGGCTCCACCCTCATGACTTAGGACCTCCCAAACGCCGCACTGACTTTATCACATTAGGCATTAGGATTTCGATATAGGGATTATGGGAGACACAAATATTCAGACCATACATAGCACTTGGACTTTTAGAATAGCCGGAGCTTCTAAAATAGTGGTGTAGTGTCCTTTCCACCACCCCACTCTCAACACCTCTCAAAACTCTGCCATTAAAAAAGCAGTATAGAGGGACGCCTGAGCGGCTCAGTGGGTTAAGCGGCTGCCTTTGGCTCAGGTCATGATCCCGGAGTCCTGGGATCGAGTCCTATGTCAGGCTCCCTGCTTGGTGGGGAGCCTGCTTCTCCGTCCCCCTCTGCCTGCTGCTCGCCTGCTGTGCTCTCTCTCCCTCTCTGACAAATAAATAAATATAATATTTAAAAAAAAAAAAACAAAATAAGGGGCGCCTGGGTGGCTCAGTTGGTTGGGCGACTGCCTTTGGCTCGGGTCATGGTCCTGGAGTCCCGGGATCGAGTCCCGCATCGGGCTCCCTGCTCAGCGGGGAGTCTGCTTCTCCCTCTGACCCTCTTCCCTCTCATGCTCTCATTCTCTCTCTCTCAAATAAATAAATAAAATCTTTAAAAAAAAAACAACAAAATAATAAAATAAAAGCAGTACAGAATAAAACTAGCAGGCCTCAGCAGGCCCTCCAAAGAATTGTCTCCAAAATGTTGCACATTGTGTTGTGAAGCTTGAATTTTATTTTTTATTATTTTTTAATATTTTATTTATTTATTTGAAAGAGAGACAGCAAGAGCGAGAGAGGGAACACAAGCAGGGGGAGTGGGAGAGGGAGAAGCTTGCTTCCCACCAAACAGGGAGCCTGATTCAGGGCTCTATCCCAGGACCCTGGGATCAAGACCCGAGAGCCGAAGGCAGACGCTTAACGACTGAGCCACCCAGGCGCCCCTGAAGCTTGAATTTTAAAGAGAAATGGTCTATATTGTAGTGTTTGGGTTTCGCTGAATGCTAACTTTTAGTGAGGGATTTTCTTTTTTTTAGTGATTGAGCTATAACTCACTATAAAATTTACCTTTTAGAAATATACAGTGATGGGGCGCCTGGGTGGCTCAGTTGGTTAAGCGACTGCCTTCGGCTCAGGTCATGATCCTGGAGTCCCTGGATCGAGTCCCATATCGGGCTCCTTGCTCAGCAGGGGGTCTGCTTCTCCCTCTGACCCTCCCCCCTCTCATGTGCTCTCTCTCTCTCTCAAATAAATAAATAAAATCTTTAAAAAAAAAAAAGAAATATACAGTGGTTTTCAATATATTCACAAAGTTATGCAACCATCAACATTTGGTGAATGCTTGTTAATCACTCATCTCTCAAAGGTGACCTCCTCAGAGCCACGGGAGTAGAGAAGATCCAGATTCAAAGTAATAGTTGTTTTGTCCAGCAGGGCCCTTAGACTTTATTTACATTAAACAATACCTGTGGAAACTGAGAGATAAGTTTAGATAGATAATAGATAAGATTCTTGAGATTTGTTTCTTTCTGTAAGACCAAAGGCCTGCAACAACAACTCTACTGTCAAGGATTTTTCAGGCTTCCATGGGACAGTAAGTGAAATAGAGTAAACAGAGGAAATCGGAGAAAAGTATTATTCCTGGAGTGTCATTTCTTTTCCTACCTGATTTTCTGTTCTACCTGGTTATTTCCTTTTCTGCCTTGACTTACTCATTATTAGACTGTTAGATTTGGACTCTTTTTTTAAGATTTTATTTATTTATTTGACAGAGAAAGAGAGAACACAAGCAGGGGGAGTGGCAGAGGGAGAGGGAGAAGCAGACTCTCTGCTGAGCAGCTGAGCAGGGAGCCCGTCATGGGGCTCGATCCCAGGACCCTGGGACCACAACCCGGGCCGAAGGCAGACGCCCAACCGACTGAGCCACCCAGGCGCCCCTAGATTTGGGCTCTTATTTCATGATTTTACAAACTGTTAGAATTTTTGATTGGGAATAAACCCTCTTTGGGGCAGGTTTTATTTAATGTAGTTAGTACATAGCTTTTTGCATTCTTTTGTCCTTTGTTTATTTTTCACCTTTTCTGGAATCGTACTGCATGAAAAGACAGCAATTAAAATTTATCATGCGAGTTAGGGAAATGTAGAGGACAGATTTTAAGCCTTGTTTTGCTTGATTTTGTTCCCTGGGGAGGAAATATCCTTTTTTTTTTGTTTTAATTAATTTTTTTAGAGAGAGAGTGTGGCACACAAGAGGGAGGGGCAGAGGGAGAGAGAATTCCATGCAGACTCTGGTGCCCGACTCAGGACTCGATTTCACACCCTGAGATTACAACCTGAGCCGAAACCAAGAGTTGGATTTTTTTTTTTTTTAAAGATTTTATTTATTTATTTGACAGAGAGAGATAGCAACAGCAGGAACACAAGCAGGGGGAGTGGGAGAGGGAGAAGCAGGCTTCCCGCAGAGCAGGGGGGCTCGATCCCAGGACCCTGGGATCATGACCTGAGCCGAAGGCAGACGCTCAACGACTGAGCCACCCAGGCGCCCCAAGAGTTGGATATTTAACCAACTCTGCCACCCAGGTGTCCCAGGGAGGAAATATCTCAGAGTGTTAAAATAGTATTGTCTTGGGGCACCTGGGTGGCTCAGTTGTTAAGCATCTGCCTTCGGCTCAGGTCATGAT
>NC_138373.1:27004201-27042289 GCF_054177405.1 Leptonychotes weddellii
TACCCTCCCCAGTGTCTATCACCCAGTTACCCCATCCCTCCCACCCCACCCCCCACTCCAACAACACTCAGTTTGTTTCCTGCGATTAAGAATTCCTCATATCAGTGAGATCATATGATACATGTCTTTCTCGAAAAAAATTTTTTAAATTAGAAGTTCTTATAATTTGGGGGCACCTGGCTGGCCCAGTTGGTAGAACATGTTGACTCTTGGTTTCAGGGTTGTGAGTTCACGCCCCACATTGGGGATAGAAATTATTTTTTTTAGGTTTTACAATTTTAATCCCTCCTGAATTAGATCCATTTCTTTAAACTGTATCATCAGAGGATCTAGAGGGCATATCTTCATTGTCTTGCCTTGTAATCTTAGTTGGTAATCTTCCCTTGTAATCTTAGTTGGTAATCTTCCCAGTTACTTCTGAAAATTCTACAACAGACCTTAAAATAAGCTTTTAAATAGGGATCCTTAACTAAGGCTCTATGGCTGGAAGTGTTGGGCCCATATGATTTTGTGTTTTAGGAGAATGTATGCTTTTTGCTTATGGGCTGTAATTTTCATGGGCATTCACTAGGATTCTGTGCTCAACTGGCTAGGGGCATGCACTGTAGATGACTCTGCAGAGAACCCACAGAGAGGAAAGCTTGAACAGGAAGGCTTTGATTTGGATTGTCAAGGGAAGCAGTTCAGTATTCCTAAGGAATTGTTTTAAAATTATAATCTTTGATAATTTTTTAAAAATATTAAATATTGAAATGTATTAATAAGATTTAATTGCCTGGCCAACACTGTTGGACAACATTTCTTTTATATAGTATTTATATTTGCCCCTTAAAAAAATTTTATTCTGGAGGCTCCTGGGTGGCTCAGTCAATTGAGCATTTGACTCTTGGTTCCAGTTTAAGTCACGATCTCAGCGTCGTGAGGTCGAGTGTGGGGCTCTGCACTCATCAGGGAGTCTGCTTCTCTCTCTCTCCCCTTCTCCCTCCTCCCCGCCCCAGCCCTGCTCACATTTGCACTCTCTCTTTAAAATAAATAATTTTTTTTTTAAAGATTTTATTTATTTATTTATTTGACAGAGAAAGACACAGCAAGAGAGGGAACACAAGCAGGGGGAGTGGGAGAGGGAGACGCAGGCTTTCCCGCTGAGCAGGGAGCCCGATGCGGGGCTCGATCCCAGGACCCTGGGATCATGACCTGAGCCGAAGGCAGATGCTTAATGACTGAGCCACCCAGGCGCCCCTAAAATAAATAAATTTTTTAAAAATTTTATTCTGAAATAATTTTAGACTTACAGAAAGGTTGCAAAAATAGTACAGAGTTCCTGTATACCTTTCAGCCGTCCCTAGCGTTAACATATTAAATAGCCATAGTATAGTCCTCAAAACTAAGAGGTTAGCATTGGTACAGTGCTGTTAACTAAACTGGCTCTTACTTGAATTTCACCAGTTCTCCATTAATGTCATTTTTCGGTTCCAGAATTCCACGTTGCATTTAGTTGTTCCATCTTAGCCTCCTCTACCTTGTTACGTTGCCTCAGTCTCATCTTCCACGACTTTGCTTAATTTGAAGAGTGCTATTTAGGATATTCTTCAGTTGGGGTTCGACTGAGGTTTTGCACAGTTAGATTGAGTCACATTATACATTCGGGCAAGACTATGACACGGACATCCCATCAGGGCTACCTCATGTCAGTTCTCGATATGTTCTCTTTACTGCTGGTGCTATTAGCCAGGATTACTTGGTTATCGTATTGTCTGCCAGGATTCCTCATGGTAGATTTACTATTTTTCCCCTTTATCTGGGGGGAGAGAATTTGAGACCATGTAAATATCTTTTCCTCTGAAACTTTCCATGATTTCAGCATCCATCAGTGGTTCCTTTATTTTAAAATAGCTGTTTTCTGAAGTTGAAATTCCCCTAAAGGGCTTCTTAATTTCACTGAATAATTTGTAATTAAGTGTTTACTTCTTTTTTCTTTGTTTTCAGGTATTTGACTGGAATGGTTGACAAAAGGACACTTGAGAAATATGAAAGAGAAGCTAAAGAGAAAAACAGAGAAACTTGGTATAGTAAACTTTTATGGCACTTTAAATGACTTTTAAGGAAGCACTGGCTACTTAATGCTGTTGTAGTCTACTTAGATAGACATGCATGAAGTCTGAGGTGATGTCATAATAAAGAAAAAATTTCCTTTCCCCTCACACTACAAAGTAGACCAGCTCCTGATGACTTGATGACTTCAGAACTTGCCCAGGGAACGTTTGGGAACATCCAGACATCTAGTAATGGAGTTGTTGGATAAGTTCTAAACCATTCATTTCACAGGGTCATTACCTAACCACTAAAAAATTGCCTTTCTAGAATCTATTTATTTATTTTTAAAGATTTTATTTATTTGTCAGAGAGAGACTCTGTCCACGCACAAGCAGGGGGAGAAGCAGGCTCCTTGGGAAGGAGCCTGATGCGGGACTTGATCCCAGGACCCTGGGATCATGACCTGAGCTGAAGGCAGACGCCTAACTGACGGAGCCACCCAGGCACCCCGCATTTCTAGAGTTTATAATAACCAGAAGTAGAACTTAAGTTATAGTGGAATTTGAGGAGAAAGCAGGTGACATGATAGTACTTAGGATATGATCATTAATGATGTAAATAAACACAGGAAAGATAAAAAGAATGGACAGAATTATTGACAGTGGGTTACCTCTGAGTGGTGAGAGAAGGGGTCAATTTCTTTTTCTTTCTAATCTTTTTTTTAAAGTTAAGATTTGACTGGGACATTCATGGTTTTTGTTTTGTTGTTGTTGTTTTTAAATTGTATTCCTCTGTATTAAGGGAAAAGATCATCAATGTTATACTAAAAAAATGGATTACATACTATTTAATACAGATGATGAGGTCATCTAAATTAACACCTACTATTCTAGATGGTTTGAACTTATATAAAGCATTTTCATATGGCAAAGAAATACTGAAATAATTTTTAGCAGGTAACCCTTCCTCCCAAATGGTGGCTACTGGCTTTCACTTTTGAAAAATATCCTTAGATAGCCATTATTTGAATTATACTTTGTGCCAGATGATTATAAAAGCTCACAGTCGTATTGGCATTGGTACAAAGTAGTCTTTCTGTGTATGTCGTCAGCTTCTTTTCATAAATACAGTTTGCTTACAGAATATATACAGGTTTGGGGTGCTTGGGTGGCTCAGTCGGTTAAGTGTCTGCTGTCAGCACGGGTCATGATCCTGGAGTCCCAGGATCGAGCACCACCTCAGGCTCCCTGCTGAGCAGGGAGTTTGTGTCTCCTTCTGCCCTTCCTCCTGCTCATGCTCTCTCTCTCTGTATCTCTGAAATAAATACATAAAAATCTTAAAAAAAAAAGAATATATACAGGATTGAGGCACCTGGGTGGCTCAGTCAGTTGAGTGTCCGCCTTTTTTTTTTTTAAAGATTTTATTTATTTGACAGAGAGAGAGAGAGCGCCCGTGCTTGCAAGGACATGTGGGGGGGTGTGCAAGCAGAGGGAGAGGGAGAAGCAGACTCCCTGCCGAGCAAGGGAGCACTATGCAGAAGTGATCCCAGCACCTGGGGATCATGACCTGAGCTGAAGGCAGACATTGTTTTTGTTTTTAAAGATTTTATTTATTTATTTGACAGAGACACAGCGAGAGAGGGAACACAGGCAGGGGGAGTGGGAGAGGGAGAAGCAGGCTTCCCGAGGAGCAGGGAGCCCGATGCGGGGCTCGATCCCAGGACCCTGAGATCATGACCTGAGTCAAAGGCAGATGCTTAACGACTGAGCTACCCAGGCGCCCCCTGAAGGCAGACGTTTAACTCACTGAGCTACCCAGGTGCCCCAGAGTGTCTGATTCTTGATCTCATCTCAGGTCTTGCTCTCAGGGTTGTGAGTTCAAGCCCTACTACGTTGGGCTCCACGCCTAGTATGGAGCCTTATATACATATATATACACACACACAATTTCCCTGCTATCCAAGAGCAAAGCATTCCTTTGAAGCCTTTTGTAAACCAAAATGGCATAAAGCAAAGAAGCAATCGTCATTAATTTATATGGAAAAATTTTTGAGCATTCCCAGACCCAGAGAATAGTCTCTCTTAGGCTTTTCTGATACCTTAGGGCTCATCTTGCTAACGGATGCACCAAATAAATGGAGGTAAAGCATAGTTGCTCACCGACACAGTTCAAAGTGAGAACTGACGGCGGCTCGATGCAGACGCTGCGCGTAGGGAAAGCTGGAAGGGCTTGAGGGCGTCACTGTTGCCGCTCAGCACTGGCTCTGTGACAGCTCGTTGCAGAACAAACGCTAAACATGCTAAACACTCCCCAACTCTGTTTCAGCTCAGGTCATGATCTCAGGGTCCTGGGATTGAGCCCTGCGTCCAGCTCTGCACTCAGCGGGGGGACTGCTTCAGGTTCTCTCTTGTCTTCACCCTGCCCCTCCCCCTGTTCGTGCGCTCACTCTCTCTCAATAAAATAAATAGATAAAATCTTAAAAAAAACACCAAAAAATCCTCTTCAGTTATGTTTCAGTTAGCAAAAACAGGTACTAATGTAGGTATTTATTTGTTTATTTATTTTTAATTTTTAAATTTTTTCTGACATAGGTCTTTTGTAAAAGCAAAGTGGCATAACATGAACTTTAAAAAATCAGGGGATGCCTGTAATTGACTGGATATTTGTAAAAGCTCCAAGTGTTTGAGTCACAGTAATACAAATTTTATTCTCTTGATTTTCATTTCTATCCAGTCCTACTCGTGATTTTTTTTAAAGATTTTTTTAAATTTTTTATTTTTAAAGATTTTATTTATTTATTTGACAGAGAGAGAGTTAGCGAGAGCAGGAACACAAGCAGGGGGAGTGGGAGAGGGAGAAGCAGGCTTCCTGCTGAGCAGGGAGCCCGATGTGGTACTCCATCCCAGGACCCTGGGATCATGACCTGAGCCGAAGGCAGACGCTTAACGACTGAGCCACCCAGGCGCCCTTTTTTTAATTTTTAAGTAATCTTTGCACGCACCCAACATGGGGCTCAAACTCACAACCCCAAGATCAAGAGTTGCATGCTCCACTGAATGAGCCAGCTGTCCTATTCATGATTTATCAATATTTTTTTAAAGATTTTATTTATTTAATTGACAGAAAGCAAGCACAAGCAGGGGGTAGGAGCACAGGGAGAGGAGAATCAGACTCCCTGCTGAGCAGGGAGCCCGACATGGGGCTCGATCCCAGGACCGTGGGACCATGACCTGAGCTGAAGACAGATGCCTAACCAACTGAGTCACCCAGGCACCCCTGTCCTGTTCATGATTTAAATGTATGCCGGACATAAAGCTGGATGTCATCATTACACCTTTAATGATAGAAGAATATCTTAAAACCTTATGTTCTTAGCAATATTAACCTTATTTTAAACTTATTTCAGGTATTTATCTTGGGCCTTAGATACAAATCAGGAAGAACGAGACAAGGGTAAAACAGTAGAAGTGGGCCGTGCCTATTTTGAAACAGAAAAGAAGCATTTCACAATTCTGGATGCCCCTGGCCACAAGAGTTTTGTCCCAAATATGATAGGTGGTGCTTCTCAAGCTGATTTGGCTGTATTGGTAAGTAAGATCTTTCCAATTCACCTGTGTATTTGTTAGCACCCCCCTCTTCAATGTTAAGTATTTCAGTTTATCCTCTAAAAGCTAAAATTGAGGTTGCAGTGAGCTATAATATACAGTCGCAAATTTCATTTTTGTCTCACCCATCTGCTCAAGAAATCTTTATAATTGGATTCACTTAGGAAAACATCTTTCATCTTTTCTCTATACCAGTGCTATTACCTATGACCATGTCAGAACTTAGTGTCTACTAAATGCCAAGCTTGGTCCACTTTGTACATACTACATGTGCTGTGGGTACAAAGCTGAGTAAGAAATGATTTTTTCTCAAGGCCTCAGTCATTTTGCAGGGTTGTTTTTGTTTGCTTTGTCACTATACCAGCACTGAATCACATACATGTTTGAATTGCAAAATATAAAGGCATACTAGGTTTTGGAACATTGGGGGGATCAGAAGAAACATTTACCAAAATCTTAAGCCGTTTAGACATTGTGACATTCAAAAGCATGCAGGTTATTTACTTTTATTTTCTTGCAAAAAGCTTCTGATAAAACTGAAAGGAAAGCTGTTTGACTGCTCAAGAGGTATACCTGAGTACATAAGAATAAACTGTGGATTTCTTGGAATAGGTCATCTCTGCAAGGAAGGGAGAGTTTGAAACTGGATTTGAAAAGGGCGGACAGACGAGAGAACATGCAATGTTGGCAAAGACAGCAGGTGTGAAGCACTTGATTGTGCTTATTAATAAGATGGATGATCCAACGGTCAATTGGAGCAATGAGAGGTGAGCTTTGCTGTCATACTAGTTTTTACAGGCTTGGGAGCGGAAAAAAAGATGGTTTTGCTACCCTACGCTTTTTTTCCCCCTGGGGTTTTTCTGAAACCTTAATTTGTTTTATAATGAGACTAGAGTTCACTTGCTTTATATTACAATTGAGTTACTTATAAATATTCATAGATATGAAGAATGTAAAGAGAAACTAGTGCCATTTTTGAAAAAAGTTGGCTTCAATCCCAAAAAGGACATTCACTTTATGCCCTGCTCAGGACTGACTGGAGCAAATCTTAAAGAGCAATCAGATTTCTGTCCTTGGTACACGTAAGTAACCTTTTCTTCCTTTTAGAAAAACTTTATGTCTTTGTAAGTAATTTTTGAAAACACAGACTGCAAGTAACTGTGGCTTTAAAAATACCGTGACCTTCGCTCATTTTTTAATTGGGTTGTCTTCTTGTTACTCTCTTTTCACTTTCTTGATGGTATCCTTTGAGGCACAAGAGGTTTTAATTTTGGTGAATTCCGTTTATTTTTCTTCTGTTGGTTGTGCTGTTGGTGTCGTACCTAGGAAAACGTTGCCTAATTCAGTCATGAAGACGTAGCCATATTATTTTCTTCTAAGGTTGCTATAGTTTTAGCTCTTACATTTAGATGTGTATTTCATTTTGAAAGAATATCTTAAAAACTTTTTTTTGTTAGGTAAAGTTTTTTTCTTTTTCCTTTTTTTTTTTAAGATCTTTAAAATTCATTTGTCAGAGAGACAGAGAGATACAGAGCACAAGCACAGAGCACAAAGTCTTGATTACTATAGCTTTGTGAGTTTTCAAATTGGGAAGTGTGAGTCTTTAAATTTTGTTCTTTTTTTCCAAGATTGTTTTGGCTATTCTGGGTCCCTTGAATTTCCGTTATGAACATTAGGATCAGCTTGTCAATTTGTACCAAAAGGCAGCTGGGATTTTAATGGGGATTGTACTGAATCCATAGATGAATTTGGGGAGCATTGCTATCTTGGCAGTAGTAAACCTCCCAGTTCATATACTGTAGTTTTAAAGGGGAAATTATTTTATAGAATCCTGATTTGAGAGCTGGAAAAGTCCATAAGAATTAAGTAATAGAATATAGTCATTTTAGGGACACTTGGGTGGCTTAGTCGGTTAAGGGTCTCGACTCTTGACTTCGGCTCAGGTTATGATCTCAAGGTTGTGAGATGGGACTCAACATTGTGCGTGGAGTGGAGCCTGCTTAAGATGCCCTCTCTCCTTCTCCCCCTCCGCTCACTCTCCAAAAAAAATGTAGGCCATTTGCTATAAAATATTTTTCTTTCCTTTTTTTTTTTTTTTAAGATTTTATTTATTTATTTATTTGACAGAGAGAGACACAGCGAGAGAGGGAACACAAGCAGGGGGAGTGGGAGAGGGAGAAGCAGGCCTCCCGCGGAGCAGGGAGCCTGATGTGGGGCTCCATCCCAGGACCCTGGGATCATGACCTGAGCCGAAGGCAGACGCTTAAACGACTGAGCCACCCAGGCGCCCCTAAACTGTTTTTCTCAATCTTAATAAACTAAGTTTATGGGGAAGCTTTTTCATTATATTTATATAGGACTATTTTGTTAATATTTTTAATTTTCTGAGGAATGAAGGGGATGAACCAGATAAATGGGTTGATGAGAAGAGTATCTGGGTAGAATGAAAGTATTATAACTGTGTTTTTCACATAAAGTTACAATCTTAAAATTTTGATATTTATGTTGATTCTCTTTAATGGATATTGTTATGTTCTCAGTGGATTACCGTTTATTCCCTATCTGGATAATTTGCCAAACTTCAATAGATCAGTTGATGGACCAATCAGGCTGCCAATTGTGGATAAGTACAAGGTACCCAAGATGTTCAAGAGATTGGGATTTATGGGAGGGAAAATCATTGCTTTGTGTTTTAAGTTACAAAACAATCCTAATAAGTAACAGCGTAGCATAAATATCTCTTTCTTAATGGCCGTATGTTATTTAGTGTTGTGGATGGATCGTAATTTAATCAACCAGCCTAGTTTATTTAAGCTGTTTTCCCAATGAGCCAGTGATCAGTTTTGAGAGAGAAAGTCATACAAGTAAAACTGCTAGACTCCGGATTTGCACGTTAAAGTTGATGGGTATTGACCAGCAGCCTTCTGAAGTACTACCAGCAGTGTAGGAGTGTTGGTTTTACCGTAGCCTCGCCAACACCGGCCACTAGTCTTTAAAAAGATAAGCTTCATTATTTTTAACTGGATTTTCAACTTGATTTTTAAAAAAGTTTTATCGGTATATAATTTTTTTTTTAAGTTTTATTTATTTATTTGACAGAGAGAGCTCAAGTAGGCAGACAGGCAGGCAGAGGGAGAGGGAGAAGCAGGCTCCCCGCTGAGCAGGGAGCCCGATGTGGAGCTCGATCCCAGGACCCTGGGATCCTGACCTGAGCTGAAGGCAGATGCTCAGCCAACTGAGCCACCCAGGTGCCCCGGTATATAATGTTTTGACCTCCTCAAATAATTCTTTCATTAGCTCCATGCTAAATATCTTAAACAAGTATTTTTCCAATTTATACATGAGGAAGCAGGCTCAGAGATTTTTGAGAGAACCGGAATTTAAACAAATAACGGAGATCTTCAATATGTAAAATTTTGTGCTGTTTCTGGTACGGTGCCTTTTTTTTTTTTTTTTTTTTTTAAAGATCTTCGGCACACTTACTTAGTATTGTAATTGCACATATGCTGATGACAGAGGATATATTTTTTTAAATATCCTGTGTTTAAGATTAATCCTAACCATTCTGCCACTTGAACTAAAGATTTTCTGAGTAAGCCCCATAAGATTTCACTTTGGGATGTTGAATTTGTAGAATAGTAATTAAAGTCTACCACTTGGGTTTTTTTATTTCAAATTTAAACAGGATATGGGCACTGTGGTCCTGGGAAAGCTGGAATCAGGATCTATTTGTAAAGGCCAGCAGCTTGTGATGATGCCAAACAAGGTAAGAATTAGTAATGCTCTTTCTCATTTAGATTTCTCTTAAAAATATTAGCAAAGAGTTAGAACTTTTCAAAAATGTAGGGATTTCCACTAAAAGAAACTTAAAATCCAGGATTATGTTTTACTAATGTCAAGTACAAAATTTAGTACTGAAGATGAGGTGTTGTAGTTACCCAGTGACAAATGGGGAAGAGCCAGTATTCGTACCACGTGAGAGCTAGAAGATGTATCCTCAAGAGAGCTTTACCTGCATTCTTCCACCAGAAGCAAGTAGAGCCCTGGAGTGGTTAAGTGACTTCTTTCTGTTAACACATTTCTATTAGCAAGTGAACCCAGGATGAAAACTCAGGTTTAATCATGATATAATTTGCTTTCTTTTTTTTTTTTTAATTTAAAAAAAATTTTAGGGGCGCCTGGGTGGCTCAGATGGTTAAGCATCTGCCTTCGGCTCGGCTCATGATCCCAGGGTCCTGGGATCAAGCCCCACATCAGGCTCCTGGCTCGGCGAGGAGCCTGCTTCTCCCTCTCCCTCTGCCTCTCTCCCTGCTCACGCTTTCTCTCTCTCTCTCTCTATCTCTATCTCTGTGTCTCAAATGGATAAATAAAATCTTAAAAAAAAATTTTTTTTTAATTTTTTTAAAAGATTTTATTTATCCATTTGAGAGAGAGAGAGAAAGAAAACACAAGTTGGGGGAGGGCAGAGGGAGAGAGACCAGTGGACTCCCCCCTGAGCAGGGAGTCTGACGTAGGCTCAATCCCAGGACTCCGAAAACATGACCTGAGCCAAAGTCAGATGCTCCACCAACTGAGCCACCCACGTGCCCCTGCTTTATCGTTACACTGGTTACTATAAAATGTGCCCAATCTATACTTGTAATCTGTTTTGAGAGAAGAGAATGCCTTTATCATAAATGGGTCTTTTCTTAATTCTTTCTTCCTGCCTTTTTGTAATTTATTATTGGAGAGGGTTTCGTTAAAACACGTAAAGTCTCCATGAACACTTCCTTTGTGTTATTTGTGGCTGTTCAGTTGCTGATAATTACAGACATGATACTTGAGAAACTGTTACCTGTTTTCCAGCAGGGCTTTCTCTAACAGCTTCAAAGATATTTAGGTAGGAAAGTAGGCCTCAGTCATCGGAACCTCAGAATTAATGGGGCGTCTAGGTGGCTCAGTCAGTTTGAGTGTCTGACTCTTCATTTTGGCTCGCGTCACGATCTCGGGGTCATGGGATCCAGTCCCGCATCGGGCTCTACACTCAGCACGGAGTCTGTTCATCATGAATCCTATCTCAGAGCAGTTACAGAAGTAGTTTGGTCGTGGTAATAGAAGGCAGATTGGTGGTTGCAAAAGCCTAGGGGGTCGAAGAATGGGGAGTGACTTGAGTGAAGGGCACAGAGTTTCCTTTTGGGATGATGAGGACATTCTGGAACTAGATGCTGGTGTTGGTTGTATGGTATCTTGAATGCCAACTAGATGCCACTGAATTGTACAATGTAAGATGGTTATAAAAGGTAAATTTTGTGAGTGTTCTACCACAATAGAAAGAAAAGTACAATTCAGTATCAGCAGGTGGACTGGGTGCCAGGCTAGACTAGTCACAGCTTCTCTGCGGGAGCTGGGACTTTATACAGGTGACCGCACAGGTTGGCGTAGCTCACCTGCAGCTGGAGGCAAGCCTTGAAGACTCCATGCCCGTTGGTCCTGCTGAGGCTCAGTGGAACGGAGTTAAATATTTCAGAAGGCACAGATGCCAGACTATCTTACATTAAAAAATTAATGGGTAGGTAGCCTACGAAATGGGAGAAAGTAATTGTATATCATAAATCTGATAAGGGGCTAAATCCAGACTGTATCAAGAACTGTAACTCAACGACAAAATAGAACAACCTGACTAAAAAATGAGCAAGGGCTGAAACATTTCTCCAAAGAAGATGTGCAAATGGCCAACAAGCACATGAAAAGATCTCATCACTAATCATTAGGGGAATGCAAATCAAAGCCACAACGAAATAACACCTCACACCCATCAAAAAAAACCAAAATAACATGTTGGTAAGGATGTGGAGAAATCGGAACCCTTGTATACTGTGGGTGAGACTGTAGAACCGCACAGCCGCTGTGGAAAACATGATGTTTCCTCAGAAAAATGTAAAAATAGAAAATTATATGATCCAGCAATTCCACCTCAGGATATGAGCCCAAAAGAATGGAAAGCCAGCCTTGAAGAACCGATGTTCATAGCAGCATTATTTTTTTTTTTTTAAAGATTTTATTTATTTTTTAGAGAGCGAGCGAGAGAGAAACAGCATGAGAGGGGAGAGGGTCAAAGGGAGAAGCAGGCTCCCTGCTGAGCCGGGAGCCCGATGTGGGACTCGATCCCAGGACCCTGGGATCATGACCTGAGCCGAAGGCAGACGCCCAACCATCTGAGCCACCCAGGCGCCCATTCATAGCAGCATTATTTACAAAAGCTTTAATTGGGAAGCAACCTATCGCGTCCACTGATGGATGAGTAGATAAACAGAATGTGATATAGCCATACAATGGAATATTATTCAGCCTTAAAAGGAAGGAAATTCTGACACATTCTACAATATGATGAACTTCTAGGGCATTGTGCTAAGTGAATTAATAAACCAGTCACAAAAAAAATGATTCCACTTTTTTTTTTTTTTTAAAGATTTATTTATTTATTTTGGGGGTGGGCAGAGAAGGAGAGAGAGTCTTAAGCAGATTCTGTGCTGAGCGTGGAGCCCAACGCAGGGCTCAACCTCACAACCCTGAGATCATGACCTGAGCCGAAACCAAGAGTCAGTTGCTTAACTGACTGCACCACCCAGGCGCCCCTATGATTCCACTTCTTTGAGGTACTTAGAACAGACAAAATCCTTACCACCTTTCATAAACCAAGAGAATTTGTTGGTCTCAGTCATAATTTTTGAAATTATGGACTAATTAAAGATTAGACTAGCTCCTTTGTATTTAGCCAGAGAAGACCACATTTGGAGAAGAGGGTTTGTTATGCTGGATTATTTGGGCAAAAGTAGTTTACAGTACTTGCTTAGTTGTTACGGTGGGACTGCTGGTTTCTGCCCTTTTGTCCTGTTACTGGAAAGAATTTAGCTAATAAATATGGCTCTTTTACTTCTTGGGATGAATTTCAACACGTATCAATAGGTATAAGCTGCCTTTTGGGAAAGGAGGTCATTATTGGTGGAGAGCGGAGAGTTTACTAGAGTTTAGCAAGTGACAGTCTGTGGAGTTCTGATGTGGAACATAACAGATGCTGGATTCTCCACCATTTATCTACCAGCATGAAATAGTTTATTTTGTCTTGAGGGCTGTTACTTTGGTTTGTGGTATGTGTTTTAAAAATAGGAATTTCCAAGGGCATAAAAGAAGTAAAATAAGGGAATGCTTGTGGGTATTGCTTTTAACATTTTCTCCCATCTATATGCACTTTTTTAAATAACTGGTAAAATGTAAATTTTATCATTAGTACCTTCACAGCCATCACCACTATCAAGTTCTAGAACATTTTCATCACCCCAAAAGGAAACCCTGTACCCATTAAATAGTATTCTTCTAAAGCTTAATTGTTTAAATATCTTTTGAGAAGCACACTCTTCAAATATTTGGGGTTGATAGTTAATAGAAGCTGTGCCCATTAAATCCTAGAATTTAATCATAATAAGAACGACATTCATAAAATTAAAATCCAAATGTTAGATTTAACGTTTTAATTTTGGAAAGGTAAAAAAGGCAAATGCTAGTTTATACTTTGTTCAGTTTGGAAATTGTTAGGATGTCCTAAAAAGCTGATGAATATTTTAATTGGCAGTTTATACTTCTAGGACATGACTTTCATTAAATTCATGTCATACAACTGTAATAAAGTTTTATATTCAAATAAGTGTTTTGGCTAATCTACAACCTCAGAAAAATGTGACTTGCATTATGTTCTGCTATGCAGTGAATGTGTCAGAAAACCCCCAGTCTTGGGTTTGATTGTTTGCTGCTTTTTTTTTTTTTTCCCTTAAGCACAATGTGGAAGTTCTTGGAATCCTTTCCGATGATGTAGAAACTGATTCTGTAGCCCCAGGTGAAAACCTCAAAATCAGACTGAAAGGAATTGAAGAGGAAGAGATTCTTCCAGGATTCATACTTTGTGATCCTAATAATCTTTGTCATTCTGGACGCACATTTGATGCCCAGGTAAACTTATTGTAATTGTCTTAGTGATCTTTACTGTCTAAGTGGAATTAGAATTTAAATGCCTTTTATCCTGGTTATTGGTGACATGCCATTGTGTGTATTGAAATAGACTAAATCATACATATCACAACAACCATGATGTATATTTCACACACATGAGGTCTTTAAGAGGTGGTTTTCTTTGTAAGTTCGTTTTTATTTTTATTTATCTATTTATTTATTTTTGAAGTAGGCTCCACGCCTAACGTAGGGCTTGAACTCATGACCCTGAAATTGAGTCTCATGCTCTACTGGCTGAACCAGCCAAGCACCCCAAGTTCCTTTTTATTTTTGATCTCCTGTTAATAATAACTTATATTTTGCTCAAAGTGTCTTTCCTTGTAAATAGAGCACAGTTGCCTTGGAAATTAGGGTGTGTCTGCTCATTCAGAGTAAGTAACTTTCCACACAGGAAAACACAATTTTTCTGTTATTAGCAACCTGACTTCCGCAGAAGAATGACAGTGTAGCTCACAGAATTTTGAGTTCTGTTACAAGCTATGATGATAAATTAGATTTTGATGCTGGGTACAAGGTTGTTTACTTTTACTGGACCTTAGATAATGAGAATTGGATAAAATTATGAGCAGTTCACATCTGGAACCAAACCAAACCAAAGTAGCTATAGTGACAGTGATTACTGTAAATCCTTGGGGAGGATGGAGGAAAGGCTTCTCCAGAATTAGTCTGCCTGCTCTGTTTCTAAAGTTTGGGTCTGGCCAAGAAGATCAGTAGGGTAAGGATAACAGAGTTCATGTTTGGCTATCAGGCGACCTGACCCAGCACTTCTAACTCAAAAACAGCTGGAGGTGGTAGGTTCCCTATTGTGGTGCGACTATATGGCACTGGGGAACATGCAGTTCTTTCTTTACCCCAGGGATAAAGATGTGAATTTTTTTGTTTGACAGATAGTGATTATAGAGCACAAATCCATCATCTGCCCAGGTTATAATGCGGTGCTGCATATTCACACCTGTATTGAGGAAGTCGAAATAACAGTGAGTCTTCATTAATTGATAATTAAGCTAATTGGGGTTTTTGTTTGTGTATGTGTTTGAAGACGTTTGAAGACTGTCTTGATCATTTCTCATCGGCAACAGCAATGTACTCTTATTTGCATCCATGTCTTTTTTTTTTTAACTTTTTATAAGATTTTATTTTTTTGAATTTTGTTTTTTTATTTGAGAGAGAGCATGAGAAGGGGGAAGGGTCAGAGGGAAAAGCAGACTCCCCGCTGAGCAGGGAGCTGATGCGGGGCTCGATCCGGGGACTCTAGGATCATGACCTGCGGTGAAGGCAGTCGCTTAACTAACTGAGCCACCTAGGCGCCCTGCACTCCTTGTCTTAAAGGTTCTCTTATTTGGCGCTCTGAACTCATCCTTTTTTCTTGGATAGGCCTTAATCTGCTTGGTAGACAAAAAATCAGGAGAAAAAAGTAAGACTCGACCCCGTTTTGTGAAACAAGATCAAGTATGCATCGCTCGCTTAAGGACAGCGGGAACCATCTGCCTTGAGACCTTTAAAGACTTCCCTCAGATGGGGCGCTTTACCTTAAGAGATGAGGGTAAGCCTTTACACTGATGCCTAGTAGCATCTCGGGGATGTGGAGCTTGTTCTGTCCAAGCACGGCGCGCACCACAAGTTCATAGAAAACTTGGGTGCGTGTCTATAGTGTGTTCCTGTAACAAGTGGTTTATGAGTTGAGTGGATTGAATGGGCAGAACTGACCATGCATTGTGGCAGTATGCTGTAGATGAAGAATCTTAATTTTGATACTTTGCAAGTAGTGGGCTTTGAGAGTTATTTTATTTACTAAATGAGACATTTCTATGATGAAATCTTTTGTAATATGTGTGATTAAAGCCCGTCTTGAAGGGCTTAACCCTGTATGGCAGGTTTTCACCATATAAGCCTCTGAAGTAGAACTCTTTAAATCAAATATGACAAACATTCACTACACTGATACAGGGGGCATGAAAGGGACACATACCTTGATGGTCTTTCAGCACCTGATTTTTATAGAGGTTTAATGTCATTTTTTTGGTGTGGGTGTCCATTTCTGCCTAGTTCTGAGTGAATCTTGTGACCATGAAACTCTTTGGTAGCATGAAAACAAAGTGGTTCTTATTAAATGTTTCTCTGGGTCATTAATATTTCTAACTCAGATAACTATTTTAAGAGTGTGGAAAACTTTACATAAAACACGGTGGTTCACTTGAAATACAGCATGGGCACCTCGCATGTTCGTTCCAGTTCTGTTCGGTAGAAAACGTCCTGTGTGTCTCCTGCACATCGGGAGCTGTGACAGGCACTGGGGATGTGATGGTGAATACAGCTCCTGAACCTAACTTCAGAGGAATCTGTGTAGAGAGTATTCACTGTATTTTGAAGTCTTACCTTAATTCTTCTTGGTAATAGTGAACCTGGTTACTTGGGTTTGTCCTATTAACATAACAAAATGAGAATCTTAGTTACCAATTAGAAACTGACAAAATCGGGTGGACCTAAGAAGTTAATGTAGCAAGAATGTTTAACTGTTTTTTCCTAAAGAGTAGCTTGGTTTTAGGTTTTTCACATGACCTTGTAGGATTTGTACCCCTTATAATAGGACTGAGAATCCCTCTTCACAGCTTTATTTTCACTCATGCACCTTGAAACAATGGACTTGTTTTAAGTGTACAGTATAATGAATTTTAGTCTATTTACAGGGTTGTATAGCCATCGCCACAGTCTAATTTTAGAACATTTGGAACATCTAAAAAAAAACCCTTATACCTGTTTACAGTCACTTGGTGTTCCTATCCCTAGCCAACCACAGATCTTTCTCTGTTTGCCTTTTTGGGACATGCCATATAAATAGAATCATACAATTTGTGGTCTTTAGGGTCTAGTTTATTTCACTTGGCATGTTTTTGAGGTTCAACCATGTTGTAACATGTATTCTTTGTAATTTGTTCCTTTATATTGCCAAATAGTATTCCACGGTACAGATATTCCACATTTTACTTGTCCAGGCTTAGGTTTATGATACAGGAAATGAGTAAGTTTCTTTTCAACTCCACCCATCCTCTAAAGACCCACCTATGAAGACTACTTAATCAGAAATCACACCTTTGGTGGTAAAGCCAGTTAATTAGTAATTTACATTGTGAAAAATAATTTTATGATTTAAAATAATAAGCTTGAATACCTCACATAGCTTTGCTGTTAACTACTGAAAAAGGGTTTTTGTTTTTTTTTTTTTTAATTTCATTTCTAGGTAAAACTATTGCAATTGGAAAAGTTCTGAAACTGGTTCCAGAGAAAGACTAAGCATTTTCTTGATGACCCTGCACAATACTGTGAGGAAAATTGACTGCAAAAGCCTACTTCACACCGCCTTCTCTTGTTTTCTGCCCATTGACAAACTTCTCCCCGTATTTTGCAAAGACAGAAATCCACAGCAAAAGTCCACATTGTGTCAGCTTTCTCATATTGAGAGCTCTGCTATGCCACTGTTGAATTTCCCCCCAGATTTTTTTCCTTCCCCTCCCAAACTGCTTCCTTGGACAGATTTGGCAATAGCTTTGTAAGTGATGTGGACATAATTGCCTACAATAATGAAAACTTACAGGAATTTTTTTATTTTTCATTTTCCCCTTAGGCATACTTAGTCTTTTTTCCCCCAGGCAGATGATTCTGAGTGTGCGAGTGTGTGCACATGTTACAGACAACTACCATGTTAATAAAATATTCAATTTGAAATCCTTTTCGGTATTTGAATTGCTTTTGAATAACATTTTTTATCTGGATGTAACATTGTTGCATTAGCTTTTTAACTTACCAAGTAATTGACTACATTTTATGACTTGGACTTTTCTAAACTCTTTCCCTACCCACTACTTTAAATGAGGCATTTCCAAACGATGTGCAAGTTTGTATTACAGGAAAGAATTAGTTTGACCACTTCCTTAAATGGTTAATGCGTACGTCCAGTAAATAACCTTTATGGAGCTGGGACACTGCTTTAGTAGTAGGTCTGCTGGCTCTTTTCTGCCAATTTATATATTCACCGTGATTTCTTAAACACAGTAAGTTGTTTTAAAGTAAAAGAGCAGCGTGCTGTAGTTTTTATAAGTAAAGCGTAATGAAATTGTACCCCTACAGAAAATTCCATTAACTTGTTAAATTAGTGGGATTTGCAATAAAGAAAGCATGTTGAGACCTGGCAAAAATGCCTCCTTTAGTATTTATAAGAGCTGCATGCATCTAGTATGAAAACTGTATCCATTGCAAGTGCCAGTTCTGCAGATTACTCCGTTTACTATTTGTATCAGTAATTTTAAAGGTTGGACGATCCTTGCTGGTTTAAAGCTAAATCTCATCCAGCCACGAAAGGAACACATACTTAGAACCATCCGAATCTGCACAGAATAAAGTTAACAGTGATAAGTAGAATCAAGCACAGTATTGAAGTTTTTCTCAGTTATTTGAAATTGACTGTTTTCTTAAATGTAAAGCTGAAATTTGCTAAACTGTTATTTGGATGAACCACAGTGGAGTACCTGGTGGTTTTTAGATTGAAGGCTGACTTTCTACTGTAACTGTCATGACTTTGAAATTTTTAATGAGAATAAATGGGAAATGAAGAGCCACTTTCTGGGTTTATTGGAAGCCCCCCTTGATTTTGAGGGTTGTTGCCATTTATCAAAGACTCGGCCTCTTTTAGATTGTGGTTTATCTCTAAATAAGATACTTTGTAATTGTATATTTAATGACATGTCCCTTCCCTCAGAAAAGAAAAGCCTAGTCAGACTGTATTTCCAGTCACAAAGCTTTATATAAAACTTAATCTAATCCTGTTCTCTTAACTATAGAATTACCATTCATTTTATGAATGAGGCTATATATCGTATGGACAGAGCAAAGTTACTGTCCTAAAGCTTCCTATAACTATACTCATGGCTATTAAATTGCATGAAATTTAGCTAAATTTTATTATGTCAGCAAATCTCTGGGCTTTTATTTTTCTGGGAACTACGGGAGCTTTAATCAGTACATACAACTCTTTTTGTACTTCCAAGGTAATAGGAACAAAATAGCAATTGCTTGGATTTTAAGGAATCTTTAAAAGCTCGAGAGTTACTGAAATTATTTCCAAAAATAGATTTCCATTTTTAAATTGAGCATATTTTTAAAAACCAGTTTGTTTGCTATTAAAACATTTACACTTTTAGAATATTACGTGCATGTTGCCAAGACTCTTGGGCAAAACGACATGGATACCAACTGTCAAGGGCCCACCTCCAAAATAGAAGAGCTAATGAATACAAATGTCATTATGAAATAAAGATTTCATTGGATTCTTTTACACATTTGTGCAAACGATGATCTAATCATTTAAAAGAAACCACATTGTTAAATATGGACTTGGAAGTTCTTTGGGAAATATTCACTCAGAGTTGGTGCATTTTAAACTGCTGGTCACTCTGGCTAGTGATTGGGATGAGGAAATGCATGTCTGGCGTGGACTGGCAGCGTGTGATGCTGGGCTCTGCAGAGCAGTGCGGGGTCCTGTGCTGTCGTTCGGCGCCCCCTGAGCGTGTGGGTGTGGCTGACCGTGCGAACGGAACAGGGTGACTGGTCGCACATTAGGATAATACGGACCCAAACGTTTTTTCCTCTGGCTTTAGCATAGATATATTAGTCATAACTTACTTTGCATCTTTTTACATTAATGTTCTGTATACAACTTTCATGCTAGATTATTTATAGTTTTTTAAATTAATGAACTGAATTGAAGAGAAGAAGGTATCGTTGAAATGAACATCTGAAGTAATTGCCACTTTAACCTTACTGTGGGAGAGGGGAAAATATAGCATCTATTTCTTGTTTTTAATTTGCAAAAAGGACTTATCCAGTGAAAATCAATGTAAAATCAAACCAAAAGAGTTGGACTGAGTATGTATTGCCATGAAATTAAGTGACAAATAGTAAAGTGTTCTTGAATACTTAAGCCCATGTATATTTGTTTGTTTTGAACTGAAAGTCTTGAAATATGTGATAATTGAATGTAAAAACTTCGTAAATTGTATAAGTGCAGGTGGTTCACTGTAACAAGAGGTAGCTTGTCCTTGTCTGCTAGTTCCCTCAGCGACAAGAACTGCGTTTTCGATGTGGGATGGACTTCGCAGGGGGTGTCCCCAGAAGGCCCCGGCACCCTCAGCTCAAGGGCCGCAGATATTTTGGGTCACGCTTTCAAACAGATGCAGTTTTGCAACCCAAGAAAAAGGCCAACCTATGGTTAAAAACTTCCATGATGAACTCCTGAGAAAAATCAGCTAAACCCCCTGGCATCTTCAGGAAGACTAGTCACAAGTGTCACTACCCCGCGGTCTGTGACGACTGTCCCCCAGGGCGGCACTTCAGCTCCTCTTCTCAATGGCACGGACTTCCTCACAGACCGCCACACGTGAATGGGGGCTTCGTGGGTTTGGGGACAGATTTCAGGTAGTCAAGGGACAAGTAGTTTTTACGACAGCTCTCAACATCAGGGAACAGTGAACCTTTGAAACTCATTGTCACAGTTCTGGTGACCTTACCAGAGTCAGCTGTGCCACAAATCCTGTCACAGACCCGTGTGCGGTAGACCGCCATCAGCAGGATTTAGGGGACGATTTTGTGTCTCCAGATAACATGGCTTCCACCATTTCCTCCCGCTAAGTTTTTACTGATTCTAGCAAGATGCCACCTGATACATTCATGCTTTGTTTCTTTAGAGATCTTGCCATGGCAGCGGCTTGTTAAATAAATAAATGTAATTACACGTGCACAACTCAAAATACTAGGTTTAAATTTAGCAGTCAGTTGGTTATATTAGATTTCCTAGTAAGTGGAATAGGGACTGTTTTTATTTTCCTGTGATAGTTCAGTGGATTCCATTTGAACCAATGTTTACTGCCAGAATTCAGGTCGGGTAGATTGGTTCAACTTGTGATGGTTTGAGTCTTCCTTTCAATAAATACACTTTTCACATACCTCTAATCCTATGCTTCCTTGAAACAGTAATATACATGCTAGCCGAGTTGTTTACTAGGGCATGTGATAAGGGCCCGGAGGTGTGAGTGGAGATTAGAACCTCTACGTTCTCTAACGTAATAAGGGAAGAGCACATCGGCACCACGTCTGATGAGGCGGAAAATTAGGATTTCTCAGGCAAGCCCCAGCCTGGGAACGGTCTTCCTTGCCTCGACACACATAAGCCACTGCGCCCTGTAAAACTTAACACGGAAACCTCAGGTTTGTGGGCAGCAAAGGTAGAATGACGTTTTGTGCTTCCTGAGGCTCCCCTCCGCCAGGCACATTAGCTTAGTGCTCCAGATGTCAGCCCAAGCCCCTGCTACCTCCTTTCCTGCTGCCCAGGAAGAGCGTGCTGGAGCAGAGCTCCGCGCCATACACCTGCTTTCCGTGACTGAGGTCGGAGCCCGGAAGGTCTGCGTACTTTAAGGACTCCCACTGGGCTCTCGTAGATCAACTCACCTCTTTGTTAACTAGTTTGTTCTGTTCTAAAGGAAATGTGGATCTCTCTCAGGCCAGGACTCAGTGACTAGTTTTTACTAGAACAGCATAGGTCAATACCTAGCTCGCTCGCTCGCTCTTTTTTTTTTTTTAAACCAGAGAATTCAAGGGAACTGAGTAGCTCTGCTGGGGTTTTTAACTTAATTCCAAAGCATGGCAGAATGCTCTAGGTAGGAACTGTGGGAATCCGAGGTAAAGAAACCTTTTTCTTATGATTTGTAGCTACCTACTGTGCCTGAATTGGTGCCTGTGAGGATGAAGCCCTTAGCCGCTCTTGCAATTATTCCAATGACTGAAGTTAAAAGAATTTGCTTTTGTAATAATAAAAATTGTCATCTTCCCTTTTGAAGGATTTGTCTGTTTGTTTACAATCGCCTGTATAATTGTTGCATGCCCTGAGCGCCTCTGTCCAGTCCTCGATTTCTGGGTCAGGTACTGGCAGCATTTTTAAGATTGATTTGAGAGAGTGAGAGAGCTCGTGCAAGCGGGGGGTGGGGAGGGGAGAGGCAGAGAAGCAGACTCCCCACTGAATGTGGAGCCCGATGCGGGGCTCGATCCCAGGACCAAGTTCACAGCCTGAGCTGAAACCCAGAGTCAGAGGCTTAACGGGCTGAGCCACCCAGGCGCCCCATAGGTGACTGAGTCTTAACAACAGCCACTACACAGGAAGTTAGAGGTGCTTAATAGCCGTATCACAGTATCTGGCTTTATATGAAAGAGTTGTGGAGACATCAGGGATTCTGTCAGAAGTACTACCCTCTCTATTCAGGATTTTTAATAATGAACAAGAAACCAAATACTTGGGGCACCTGGGTGGCTCAGATGGTTAAGCATCTGCCGTCTGCCTTTGGCCCAGGTCATGATCCCAGGGTCCTGGCATCGAGCCCCACGTCTGGCTCCTGGCTCGGGGGGGAGTCCGCTTCTCCCTGTCCCTCTGCCAGTCCCCCTGCTCATGCTCTTTCTCTCTCTCTATAAAAATCTAAAAAAAAAAAAAAAAAGAAAGAAAGAAACCAAATACTTAAATGTGCCAGGACAAGAAATGAATGGTAAACAGAGGCAGTATTACACAGTGGTTAGTGGACTGGCTGGCAGCAGTACATTCCTGGGTCCTCCTTTTACTCCCATGAGTTTGAGTTCTTGGCGATCAGTCTGTAGTAAAGGTGTTTGGCATTCAGTGGCGTCTTTGCTTACAGCTTGTCAGCAAGCTTGCTATCAAAGCAGGGGTTCATATTATAAAAGTTCTAAGTAAGTGGCTTGTGATTAACCACATGAGTTAACCACACTTTTTTTTTTTTTAAAGATTTTATTTATTTATTTGACAGAGAAAGACACAGCGAGAGAGGGAACACAAGCAGGGGGAGCAGGAGAGGGAGAAGCAGGCTTCCCGCCAAGCAGGGAGCCCGATGCGGGGCTCGATCCCAGGACCCTGGGATCACGACCTGAGCCGAAGGCAGACGCTCAACGACTGAGCCACCCAGGCGCCCCGAGTTAACCACACTCTTAAGTGACTGCGCTCTAAACGTGTTTGGGCATCAGCCACACTGTATTGGGGCGGGGAAAAGACAGGAGGGGATCTTACACATCAGGCCCACCCATGGATGCAATTTCAGACAAGGTTCTTTCTGTCGATGCATCTTAAAGCAGAAAAGTAGGATCAATACCTCGGACACTGGAGCTTTATAGTGAAGAACTACAGACCCGATTTAGAATAAATGATGGCCAAGTTACGATATTTTTCGAATTTATAAAGACCTTAAAGAAAAAAGACAGTCTCTTTGGCCATGGGAAAAAACTGGTTCCAAAAAATATTTTTCATTTAACTTTTTTAGTGACAAGGTTATCTATTTTAAGTCTCTGGCCATTTATGGCCATTTAGGTGATATATGAAGAAGTGTAAAAGTCATGTACTGCAGTGGCAAGTTTTTTTGTTTCCTTATATTCAGCCTCTAAATTCAGTCTTAAAAGTGAAATTTTTATTTTTTTATTCTTATGTTAATCCCCATACATTACATCATTAGTTCTAGATGAAGAGTTCCATTTAAAAGTGAAATTTTTGTTAGGCTCTGTGTGCCCAAATTCCTTGCATGAAATATTTTCCTATGTATACTGCTAGAAACAGATTAGCTAAAACAAGGGAACAAAAATCTCATAGCTGACAAGTGTGCTTTTTGCTATTCAATTACCAATTACTGTTTTTTTAACAAGACTTTTTTTTTTTTTTTTTAGTAAGTGGGCTCCATGCCCGACGTGGGGTTAAACTCATGATCCTGAGATCAAGGCACATGCTCTGTCGACGGAGCCAGCCAGGTGCCCCATCAATTACTATTTTTTATGATATGATCCTTCTGTTACAAATTAGGCAAAAACTTTTCCCTCTCAGTGTGCACGGTGTCACATTTAATGTTAGTAGCACGTTTTCTTAACCCATCCCACTTCTGAGCTCTTAAACATTTCATTTCAGTGGAAATGATCATGCCCAAATATACAAAGAATAAACAGTAAAGGTAGTTAAAATTTAACGATTTATATGAGTTTTAATTTTAAGGCATTTTCACCAAAATAGTTCTATTCTCCGGTTTGAGTTAAGAGGCTACTGGTCATCTAAGTCTACTGGTAAAACAGCTTAGCTAGAGAGGAAACCATGGGGAAAATTATATATTTAATTTGTTTTGCAATCTCTATTGTGTGATTATATTTAGATTGAGACTTACTACGGTGATTTCACCCCTTTTAATGGAATAAGAGTGCAGTCCTCAAGCACTTTGTGTTTGCTCACAGGCTTCACAAGTTACTGAGAATGGAAGCAATCTCCATTACCAGCTTTGTTATTTCCCTGGCAAAGACTAAATTTTAGGATCAAGAAATTTTGAAAGAATTGGATTCTTAGGAGTAATTACTATTTGTAAAGCATTTCCAGCAGACAGAACTTGGGTACAAAAGGAGAGTTTTTTATCAAGGCAAAATCTGCATACAGTGAAATGCACATAACTTAAGCCTACAACGAGTTTGTCGAGTGGGTACAATTATGTAGACACCCACATCAACATACAGAACATTTTCATCACCCCAAAAAGTTCCGTTCCGTCCCTTTCCAACCCATTCCTTCTTCCAGCCAAGGTGACCACTGTTCTGTCATACATTCTTTTTGCCTGGGTTCGAACGCCACATAAATAGAATCCCTATGCACCCAACTCTCTTCTCTCAAGCAACATGTTTTCGAGATTAATTCCGTTGTGTCTATCAGTAGTTTATTCTCTATCGTGGAGTAACAGTCTATTTTATGAATATCCCAGAATTTTTTTTTTATCCCTCCTTGAAGGGAGATTTAATTTTGTTTCCCAATTAGGATTCTGTATCTTGGTTACAAATACAACCTTCTTTGAATTATCATTAGAAATGCAAATAAATAAATCGGACAGAAACGTTTCGTCTTTTCTTTTTATCTGCTTTTATTGCCAAACAGATCATTTAGTCCTCCTAAAAGGTGAAATGACACGAGCTCCCTTGTGATCACTATCCTGAATGCTTTCTCCACTGTGACCCTTTGACGAGCCATGTGTTGCCAGGGCAAATTAACCGGACTCATACCTCTACTGATCAAACTCCTTCCAACCTCAGGACCAAGTCCTATTTTTTTTATCTTGTTCAGTTGACTTAAACTTTATTTAATTACGTTCAGGAATAACTTTTTTTTTTTTAAGATTTTCTTTATTTATTTGACAGAGACACAGCAAGAGAGGGAACACAAGCAGGGGGAGTGGGAGAGGGAGAAGCTGAGCAGGGAGCCCGACGCGGGGCTCGATCCCAGGACCCTGGGACCACGACCTGAGCCGAAGGCAGACGCTTTAACGACTGAGCCACCCAGGCGCCCCATGAATAACTTTTAAAAGTTCTTTTACTGACCCTTTATTGATGACCTAGCATGATACTTCACAGCGGCTACTGAAAACCTTCGTAATTTGAGTAAAGATGGGCTAAACTGTTACGACACCCAGCAGTTATATACGGGTGTTGGTGCAAAGAACACAGTCCTCCAAGAACTTGTCAGCTGCTGATCTTCCATGCTAAGAGATAACTGGTACTAGTAATCTGTTTTGCAGAAGTCTAGAAATCAGTTTTCAGATTGGCCAGAATATGACATTCCTCAAGGAATGTAATTCCTCTGAGGCTGACTGGATTACAAAATTTTCTCCTTAAGTCCTGTCCAAGGTGGGGCCGGGGTATGCCGCAAGCCTGAGTGACCCGGTGTGCCCATGGTGCCCACCGGGCTCTACAGCTGCCGGACACCCCCTGACTGCCCCTGGCGGCTTCGCTGCTCTCCTGCTTTCTCTGCCCCGATAGGTGCCCGGAAAAAACGAGTCTAGTAACAATGTCTTGACTAACCAGCCAGTTCTCCCCTGCCTGAACGCAGGTGCACTGCCTCCTTCCCTCTTTCAGTGCCTAAGATGCACATTTCATCTCCGATCCATCTAATTATAGTATTTTCAGCTAAGGGCAAGTCTTGTGCTATTATGTGTGTGCTGGGTGCTATGCAGGTAGACGCCTTCTCATTGAAATCCTCTTTAACAATTCCGGAGAACCAGCACGCACGACAAAAGGACAAAAGGGAGGGAGCGGGGAGAGGACAGGAAGCCGAGCACTGTATTACGAGCACATGGGAAGCACAAAGGCAGCTCCAGGAGGAGGGAATGAAGACGGTGGACCCGGAAGAGCCACGCTGGGAGCAAGGGTCTGTTCTCCCGCGTGCCAGGCTGGCCCCGTGTGTACCCCCGGTTCTGGCGGAATGAGCAGGTCTTACCAGGGCCGGGTAGGGCACTGACTCTGGAGAAGAACTCTTACTACTGCTGTCCTGTGAGTTTGTGAGCCGCCCGCATCTACGCGGCACCCGACAATGCCGCTCACACGGCGGGTCTCACATCTGTCTCCCCTGCCTCAGCTCGCCCTGTGAACTCAGCGGTGGGCGCTAGAGACCCAAAGTCACGTGAGGCTGTGGACGTTCAATCTGTGGAGAAACCAAAAATGCCGCTAGAGGGATGAGGCACTGTCATTACGCTATCCTCTGTGGTGAAAGAACTGAGACTCTAACAAATTCCCTGGGACACGAAAACACTGTCATTTATTTCATTTGCCCTCCTGGTAAAGGTGACAACATGCCCATGTTCCGTCTCATAATCCTTCCACTGAAACGGCTTTCTGTGAGCTCAGTGTGACCCACCTGCCCAGAGCATGGCCTTATCAGTACGTCTTCCCAACTTCCTCAGGACGGACGTACTCTCACCCCGTCCTCGCATCTCCGTTCCTCCAGAGGGAACACAACACCCTCCCGGTTTCCTTATGCATCCCGGACGATTTCTCAGGCTCTGACAGTGGCTCTTTTCCTCCTGTTCCCGAACCGCGGGGCTCTGCACAGCCCTGCTCCTCCTCTATCCTACTTTGTGCACGCTCAGCCATCCACAGCTATAACCATCCCATGACTTCCAAACTTCCTTCTTTCCTTCAAGAACCTTCTCTTCCACGGTCCAGATCCTGGATGTGCCCCTGGAATTTAAAGCTCAAAATACTGAAAAAGAATCTCATATTTTTCTTTCCAAATCTGCTCCTCCTGCCTTCCCAAGTTCTATTAACACCACCACTCATGTGCCCAGGTATTCAGAATTTGGGAGTAATCTGAATCTCCCTTCTTGTAGATCCAATTTTTGGTCAAATCTGTTTCTTCCTTTTTTTTTTCTAAGTATGCTCCATGCCCAGCATGCAGCACAACACGGGGCTTGAACTCACAGCCCTGAGATCATGACCAGAGCTGAGATCAACAGTCGGACGCTCAACCAACTGAGCCACCCAGGTGCTCCTTTGGTCAGGTCTTATACTTTGTCCTCATTGCTATCACCCTGTCAGATTTCAGTACCTACAAGACCACAGTGGTTTCCTGTGCTCATCCACCTAAACCCTGTCTCAGGCCATTCCAATGCGTTATTCATTCTTTAAAGAAATACTAATTATGACACACATGGGATAAGTGCTAGGTGCAAGGACACAGTGGTGAACATATATCATTTACCATTTTCCTACCATTAACTGGCTCTCCCCTGCCCTCTGAAAGCTTATCCTCAAACGGGAGAGCCAATTACAGGGCAAGAACTGCAGAGGTGGCAGCGTTCCAGGAAGAAGTTAGGGCCTGTGGGAAGATATGAAGACAGGGTAGAAGGTGTGGAGCTGAAATTAGGGTCTACAAGGAGTGAGGGGCAGTGTGTGAAGTCGGGGACGTAGAAGGGAGGCACCGGATGAAGCCTGCCTAACGTGTGGACGACCATGTAACTTACTGTTCAAACTGAGACACTTTTTTTCAGGACAAATACTAAAGCAGCCAGGACACCAGATAACAGACGCCAACTCAGATATATGTAAGGCGCCTGGAGGAATCTGTACCTTATCCTCAGGACAATAATGCTATGAAGGTGGTCAAGCATGATTGGCTTTGACAGGGTCAGATTTGCACGTTACGAAGATCACTGAAGGGGGCGGAGAACAGACAAGTTGCACAACTGGAGACAAGAAGACGAGTTAGGATAGTCTGGGGAAAACAGGATGCCGGCCTGCACTACAAGATGGCAGGGGTAGAAAGAATTAGATAAATACGAGAGACATTTAAAAGGAACAAACAAGCCTTTGCTGTTGACCATGAGTGGAGGAGAAGAGTTAAGGATGACTCCCATATTCTGGCTGGGGCAACGAGGCGGCTGGTGGTGCCAACAACTGAGACACAAAACACAGGACGCGCAGGTCTGTGGGGAAGATCATGAGTTGCTGTGGGACCTGCTAGGTGTGAGGTCATCCTAGGACTTAACACAGTTGATGGGTTTGAAGACAGAAGGTCTACAAATTCCCATTAGTTATCTATGGTGGATAACAAATTACCCCAAACTTAGTGGCTTAAAATAACAAATACTTAGTATCTCAGTTTCTATGGGTCAGGAGGCAGCATGGCTAGATGGTTCTGGCTGAGGGTCTCTCAAGAGTCTGTGGTCAGGGCGCCAGGGTCTCTCAAAAGAGTCTGTGGTCAGGGCACCTGCCTTCAGCTCAGGTCATGATCTCAGGGTCCTGGGACCAAGCCCTGCATTGGCTCCCTGCCGGGGAGTCTGCTTTTCCCTCTCCCTCTGCCCGCCCCCCCCCCCAACTCATTCTCTCTCTCTCTCTCTCAAATAAAATCTTTTTTTTTTTTAAGATTTTATTTATTTATTTGACCGAGAGAGACACAGCGAGAGAGGGAACACAAGCAGGGGGAGTGGGAGAAGGAGAAGCAGGCTTCCCGATGAGCAGGGAGCCCGATGCGGGGCTCCCAGGACACTGGGATAATGACCGGAGCCGAAGGCAGACGCTTAACGACTGAGCCACCCAGGCACCCCTCAAATAAATAAAATCTTAAAGAAAAAAAAAAGAGTCTGTGGTCATCTCAAGGTTTGACTCTTTGAGGATCCACTTCCGTGCTCACTCCCGTGGTTGCAGCAGGCTGAGTAGCCTCAGGACATGGTAGGTGGCTTCACCCAGAGCAAATACTTTGAACAGAAGGACAGAGGGAGGGGTGCCTGGGTGGCTCAGTCTGTTAGGCATCTGCCTCCGGTTCGGGTCGTGATGTCGGGGTCCTGGGATCCAGCCCCGCATCGGGCTCCCTGCTCAGCAGGGAGTCTGCTTCTCCCTCTCCCTCTGCCCCTCCCTCCTGCTCGTTCTCTCTCTCTCCCTCAAATACATACATAAAATCTTAAAAAAAAAAAAGAAGGAAAGAGGGAGGGAGAGAGAGATGCAGGGGGAAAAAATACTCAAAGTGGAAACTACAGTCGGCTGTGTCCTATCTGATAGAAGCAAGTCACACTCAAGGGGAAGGGAATGAAGCGCCATCACTTAAATATCCAAGAATCTGTAGGCATGTGTCCAATTTTTTTTTATCACCACAATATCACAGCCAGATTATGAACTTTCCCAAACCCTAGTGATGAATTAGGCCACGTCCTCTTCTTCCCCACCACCAGTTCAAAAACCGTATACCTACAGATTTCTCCAAGGTACGTATCAACCTTCAGCCTGGTAATGAATTAATTCCCTAACCTACCACTCTAGCCTCATCATGTCTCTGCTCCAGCCACTTACTCCTTGCAAACACCACTGTGCTCCTTTATCAGAAGTCATGCCTTTCCTTTGGTCTAGAAGTCTGGTTCTCAGACTTGAATTCCAAAAGACACATGTGACTCCCCTAATGCTCTTCTCAGAACACTAGAAAACGTTGATACACGAAGCCTAACACAAGAATTCAGAATACTGTGCTAAAATTAATTCTCCCTGACACGAAATTCTAGAACAGACGAGTGAGGGTAGGTGCCAAGGTTTAAGAACATTTCTTCCACAAGTTGATTATGGACAAAGTTACTATCGGAGACCAGCAGCAGAACACGCCTTCCGCCAGCCCTGGCAATATGGAAGGAGCATTTTGGGGAAACAACATACACAAAAGCCTCCTACTCCCATTCTTTCAGCTCTCAAAAATGTCCACAGCTAATTGCAAAAAGGCTAGAATCATCTTGCATGTCCATCACAACCCTCCTAAATAAACTCTGTTTATCTACACGATATAAGGCAGTTTTTAAAGATGAGGCAGAGCACTAGGTACCGACTTGACAATCTCCAAGATACAGGCATTCGGAGCAAAAGACAACGTACAGAACAGTGGGTATATTAGACTACTATTTGCTTTCCAAAAAAGATGATTAATGGGCGCCTGGGTGGCTCAGTCGGTTAAGCGTCTGCCTTCGGCTCAGGTCACGATCCCAGGGTCTTGGGATCGAACCCCGTCTTGGGCTCCCTGCTCACCGGGAAGCCTGCTTCTCCCTCTCCCTCTGCCTGCCGCTCTCCCTGCTTGTGCTCTTACCAGATAAATAAATACAACCGTAAAAAGAAAAGATTAAGTTTAAACCCACGCATCCATAAAGAGGAAAAAGGATGAGTACTTTCTAAACGTGCCTGGAACATCCCTGCAAGGCTCCAGGACAACAGGTAGCAGCGGGGACCTCGGCGGACGCGGGCAGGGAGGGGACTCTACCTTTTCCGGCCGCGAGTTATTCCGGCCTGCACGCTTCGGGGTACCCGAGCTGCTGACCTCCCGCCTCTCTCAGACCCGAGGCGGAGAGACCGGCGCCGGCTCACGGCTCGCGTCCCCGCACCCCGGCCTCCGAAGGGGCGGCGGCGGGCCGGCGCGGGTGGGTGGCAGGCCAGGCCTCGCGCTCTCCCCAAGCCCCTCCCCCCCTTCCAGGCGCTCGCTCGATTCCCTCCGTGCAGGGTGAGAGCCAGGAGTCGCCAGGCTGCTCCCGCGCCTCACACAAGAGCCTTGGACTGCAGGCGCACCGTCCGGCTCGGTTCACTCGCGCCGCCAAAATCCCGCGGCTGTGACGTCCTGGGGTCCAACCCCGCGCTCCCGGACGTGACGCGAAGCCCGGTCCCGCCCCCCAACTTCCGGCTACGGGCCTGAGCTCGCGCGTGCGCACGGGGAGCCAGCCCTGGGTGCCGCGCGCGCGTCTGCACGAGGTGAGAGCGAAATGGAGCGTTCGGCTTCCACGCCACCCTCATCCTCAACCGCAGCCTCGGCCTCCGCTCCGGCGACCCCGGCCTCCGTGGAGCAGCTGGACAAAGGACAGGTGAGCGGCCCTTTGGGGCGGGGGGGTCGGAAGCGGGGTGGCCGTGGGCTTGTGAGGCTTGGGGTGCGGGTGCGGGTTCCGTGCCCCCGCGGGCGCCCCCGGAGTTTTGGGAGAGTCGCTGGGTCGCTCTGCGCTCAGCCTGCCCGCTCCTTTCTGCGCGCCGGGAGGTGCCTGTCGCCCCCTAGCCCTGCGGCCTGCTCCCTCCTCCCCCAGGTGGATTGCAGGTGCAGCCTGGGCTTCCGGGGTGAGATCCACCTAGCTCTGCTTCCCCACCGTTGACTTGAGCAGGTTGCTTAATTCTGCAAGCTTCAGTGACCTCAGGTTTAAAAGGGCCTCTGCTGGCCTTGGCTCCTCCCCGGGATCAGAGGAGGCAAGGCCCGTGAAGCTCCGGAGCCAGGGGCCTGGCACATAGTAAGCGCTCAGTGAATGCTAGTTGTGGTGTGTAGCGCTTTTCCCGGGATTGCTGCCTTAATCATCGAGGACCCGGGAAGCGTGTTCCCACCTGGCGCGAAGCCTTCACGTGGGAGAGGCTCTCTTCTGTAGACGGGTGCTGAGCGGATACTTAGGTGGTTTCTGATGGAGTCTGATCCCAAATTGTAGGATCCTGATACAGACGGTTGTGGAGGTTGCCTATTCAAATAGAATTTGAGGAGGAAAAAAAAGGAAAAAATGCGGAGGAGGGGGCAAATGCTAAATTAGATTGAGATTTAATTTATTTGTGTGTCTCTACTTTGCAGATTAGAAAGGCGGTGGAAGCTTTGTTGGCACATTCCAAGTCCAGGAAAAACGCCAATGGATTGCTTTTGAATGAGAATGAAAATTTCTTTTTAATGGTGGTATTGTGGAAGATTCCAAGTAAAGAACTGAGGGTCAGATTGTAAGTTCTGATTTTCTACTTTTGCTCTTGTTATCTGCTCAGTCATTCGGTATAGTTGTAACAATTGCCCTTTTGTTTCTAGTGGAAACTGCGAACTCAAAATATGAGTTGAAATATGAAATTGTGGGGCGCCTGGGTGGCTCAGTTGGTTAAGCAACTGCCTTCAGCTCAGGTCATGATCCCAGGGTCCTGGGATCGAGTCCCGCATCGGGCTCCCTGCTCTGCGGGGAGCCTGCTTCTCCCTCTCCCACTCCCCCTGCTTGTGTTCCCTCTCTCGCTGTGTCTCTCTTTGTCAAATAAATAAATAAAATCTTTAAAAAAAAAAAAGAAAGAAAGAAATATGAAATTGTGCCTTAAAAAAAACAAAATTCAGACATGCTTAAATTTCTTAAAAATTTCGCCAGTTTTCTGGGGCTGGGTGGACAGTTAATCTAAGCAGTTCTGTTGAATCTGAAACTGGGTTTTTAGAATAAATTAGACAGCTTTTGTGTTTGTATAGATTCTGTTATCCTTCCATATCATGCTAGTTCCAAGCTAAACTACTGAGATCCCGGACTCACCCCTCAAGTAAAGATGATTAAAAACTTAATGAGGAGCAATGAGCTCCTTCTGGAAAACAAACCCATGGTGATCACACGTTCTTACTGCTGTAGGACTCTGAGGTCAGAGATGCCCACTCTGCAGAGTTGCAAGACTTAGCAAATAAAAATACAAGTTGTTTTTTTTTTTAAGATTTATTTATTTATTTTAGAGCACGAGTGGGATGGGCAGAGGGAGATATAATTTTAAGCAGACTCCCTGCTAAGCAGCAGAGCCCTATGTGGGGCTCGATCCCACAACCCAGAGATCATGATCTGGGCCAAAACCAAGAGCTGGATGCTTAACCCACTCTGCCACCCAGGTGCCCCAAAATAATAAGGTAATTTTTAGTATAAGTAGGTCCCATGTAATATTTGGGGCATAATTATACTAAAAAAAATACAAAGATCAGAATTTAACTTGTGCTGTTTTCTATCTGGCACCCCTGCCTCTGTGGAGTCTTTCATTTCCTGACTGTCCAAAAAAAGCCAGGTGTGCTAAGGAAAATATATCGGATAGATGGTTTCTTTTCTTTTCCCCATGAGTGGGGATGCGGGGCTGGTAAGAATGATTAGAAATTGGAAAGAGTCTTGGATCCTCAGATTCTCTTAACTGATGATCACAGACCTGCCCCAGTCAGTTGCCTTAGTTACTATGTTCTCTATCCTGCACGCATTCTTTTATTCCACACCTCTGCTCAGGCAGTTTCTCCTTTCTGGGAAGCCCTGTCACTTTCTCTAGGATATTTTCCCAACTCCTCACCTCGTGATGATTCCTGCCACTTCCCGGCTCAGTATCACTTCCCATCGTGTTTGGCAAGTCATGTGTGTGCGCCCCTCAGGCCAAGGAAATGTTTCCTCAGAACACAAAGGCCTAGGAAATGAGTGAAACCTTGTTCTCGATATAAGACTGAGCTGTAATAAAACATGTTTGCCGGTCGCTGTTGGTTTGCTCCATGTTTTCTGTTCAGCTCTGAAGGAGCTATGTTGTTTATGGAGCCCAGAGTTTTCTGCAAGGTAAAGTTCTGAACCAGAACTATCCTGATGAAACCAGATTGTTCTAGCACGTTATAGTACATGTGCATATATGATAACATAAAATAATAATAACCTCACGTGCACTACTTTGGGTGTCTTTGATAATGTTCTAACTGTGGTTATATCCCACATAGTAATTAATACTTTGTTTATTTTGGGAGAGGAGGGACAGGGGGAGAGGGGGAGAGAAAGAATCTTAAGCAGACTCCACACCCAGGGTGGAGCCCAGTGTGGGGCTCGATCTCACAACCCTGAGATCCTGACCTGAGCCAAAACCAGGAGCCACCGACTGAGCCACCTAGGCGCCCCTGATTGATATTTTGGACTCTGGGTATTTGTGATGATTTACTTGAATCTTAAATCTCTTTTCCATACCATTAAAGACTAGATATATTTTTAAATGTTCTTGGTAGAGTATTTGCTTAAATAGCGTGAATGAAGTTTGTTGAAATGACTGAATTTATTGTGTATTCTGTGGAATAGAAGCATACGTTTTCTTCCTCTGTTATAATGCTTTCTTCCTCTGTTCCATCTCTGTATTTTGCAGGTCCTTGCCTCATGGTATTCGATCAGATTTAACAGATATTTGTTTACTTACCAAGGATGAACCCAATTTAACTCCTGAAAAGACAGAACGGTTTTACAAGAAGCTTTTGAACAAGCATGGGATTAAAACCATATCTCAGGTCAGGAGTGGTTAATATTTTCAGGACAATTAAAAGATCTGATTCAGTTTTTGAAGTGATAAGTAATACATCTCTGTACTATCTACTAACCCAGTATTTCTTTCCTAGAGATTTTATTTTTATTTATTCATTCATTCATTCATTTAAAAAATTTTATTTTTGCATAATCTCTTCCCAACTTGGGGCTTTAAACTCACAACCCTGAGATCAAGAGTCACATGCTTCACTGACTGAGCCAGCCAGGTGCCCCTAGGAATTTAATTTTTAATTTAATTTTTTCTTTCTAATTTTCACTTGCTTTAGTAAGGCATGTTCCATCTTCTCTATGATGGATGAGCTGTTAAGGTTTCTTGACCTAAAAGCTAATGTGTACATCAATAACTTTTTTTTTTTTTTTAAGATTTTATTTATTTACTTGAGAGAGAGAGAGCACAAGCCGGGGGAGTGGGAGAGGGAGAAGCAGGCTCCCCGCTGAGCAGGGAGCCCGACGTGGGGCTCGATCCCAGGACCCCAGGACCATGGCCTGAGCCAAAGGCAGACACCTAACTGACTGCCACCGAGGTGCCCCATCAGTAACTTTCATATCTTGAAGAGTTTACGGAAGATTGCTCCAGTAGGTCAAGGTCGGCACTTCCAGAACATTCCCGGGCTTGCCTGTGACTTGGCACTTCCCGTCGTGGTTTGTAGTTGTTGGTGTCCTTTCTTTATGTGGCGTCCCAGCTCATCTCTGTGTCCATCAGTTAGCACGGTGCCTGGCCCCTGCTTGGCGCTCTCCACATGTTCACTAAACTGTGGCTCTGGGACATTTTAAGATCCGGACACAGTTATAGCTTGAGTATTTCTAGTTTTTGTTCAAGTTCTTAACTTTTTGTGTTTTTCCTCTTCCTTTTGTTTTCTAGATTATCCCCCTACGAACTTTAAAAAAGGAGTATAAAGCCTATGAAGCCAAGCTCCGCCTCCTGGGCAGTTTTGACTTCTTCCTCACTGATGCAAGAATCAGGCGGCTCTTGCCATCCCACCTAGGGAGACATTTCTATCACAGAAAGAAGTAAGTTTCTTAGCAGTAACTGGGTTTGAGCAGAGTGAACTTCATAGGTGTATATACATTCTGCTCCAAGCGCCTGTGTGTTCTTACAGAGTTCCGGTGCCTGTGAACCTTCTGGCCAAGAATTTATCCAGGGAGATCAATGAATGCATAGGTGGAACGGTCTTAAACATCTCTAAAAGTGGTTCCTGCAGGTAGGTCAGAGGTAGTAACTGTGTGCCCGTGTCTAGTCTTACAGTCATTTGATAATAATTGCATTAACCTTTTTTTTTTAACAAGGTCGTGTTAATGAAACCAGATCCTTCTATTAAAACTAAGGTCCATCCCTCAGAAGTATTTAATTCTCTAGAAAAGCGCCGTCCCATAGAACTTTCCATAGTGATGGAAGTGGTCTGTATCTGGGCTCTGTATAGGAGTCATTAGCTGTACATGGCTGCCGTGGCCAAGGAACTGAATTTCTAGTGTTACTTGATTTCAGTTAATGTAAACTGAAATAGGCAGGTGTGGCTAGTATTTACCGTGTTGGCCGGGGCACCGCTAGGTATTGCGGAAAATGAGGACAAAACTAATGCTTAGGGAATGTCAGCGGTTCTGGGCTTTTGTGTTTCCCGGGCTCATACTACCCATTACAGGGAAGATCCCCCCTCAGTCTTGGTTTAACTTCTTGTTCAGTGAATTCATTATCCGTCCTGTCTCATCATGCCGTCGGGTGTCTCTCTGTTGTCACACTGATTTCTTCTGACTCAGGATGCCGAGCTGGGTGGAACCCCCACACCCAGCCTCAGAAATCAGGAGAGACCTTGAGGCGCCTGGGTGGCTTAGTCATTAAGTGTCTGCCTTTGGGTCAGGTTATGATCCCAGGGTCCTGGGATCGAGCCCCGCATCGGGCTCCCTGCTCGGCAGGAAGCCTGCTTTTCCCTCTTCCAGTCCCCCCTGCTTGTGTTCCCTCTCTTGCTGTCTCTCTCTGTCAAATAAATAAATAAAATCTTGGGGGAAAAAAAAATCAGGAGAGACCTTTTGGGGCGGTGGTGGCTCCCCAGCTGGACAGAGAATGTGGCTCCACCTTTTTTATTAGGCTGAGGGGCCAGTTAAGTTTGAGTGCTTGGCAGTTGAGGAGGAGGAGGGGATTTTTAAACATTCAGAATCTTTTTTTTTTTTTTAAGACTGTATTTATTTATTTGAGAGAGAGAGAGCATAAGCAGGGGGAGAGGGAGAAGCAGGCTTCCCGCCAAGCAGGGAGCCCGCTGCGGGGCTCGATCCCAGGACTCTGGGATCATGACCTGAGCCGAAGGCAGCCGCTTAACCGACTGAGCCACCCAGGCGCCCCAGAATCATTTTGAAAAATAACCTGCCTGGGGCATCTGTGGAATGGGGACGGGTAGCTGCCAGGAGGGTGGCACTCCAGGGTACAGCGGCCCCTCCTAAAGATACCCCAGGAGCCTCTGTGTACCCAGGGGCAGCACCCACGGTAAAACAGGACTGCCACGATGTCTAGACTCTGCTCCCCGGGGCGGTTCTGGGGTTGTCATCTGTCTGCAGGTGGCCGATCCCTTAACGGGCTGTAATGAAGTGGCTGAGAAGAGTTGGTGGTCAGGCCTGGGCCCGACTCTGGTTGTAGGCAGACGTCAGAGTCGTGGCTCATGGGAAGTGATGAGCTAGCAGATCAGAGGCCTGGGCACCTGGGATGGATGAGCAGCTGAGAGGGGGGCGGCACCAAGAAGGCAGATGAAGGAGCAGCGGTCTCCTCTTTTCCTTCGGAGACTTGTGGGCAGCTAACGGACAGTACAGACATCTGAACCATTCTTGGCTCTCCTTTCATACCCACCCTCCTCCTGCCGCCCCTCATTCTTTCCTTTTCCCTCTCTCCCATCCCGTCCCCCTCCCCCTGTCCTCTCTCTCCCTCACTGCTTGTCATCTTCCCTGGGAAACCAAGGGTGTGCTTGCAGCTGGCAGTGAGCACGCAGCTGGCAGAGCCCTGTCTTTGGCTGGAGGGAGGTGACAGCACCAGCCCCGTCTCATCTTCATTCTGCGACCCCCAGCAGACCATGAGCCTGCCTTCCGGCTCCTGCAGTGGAGGAACAGGGGACCCTATGGCTAAGCAATAGAGGAAGTTTCCACTTGGTTCCTGCCTGCACCCTGCTTCCGCTGAAGGGATGGTCTTGCCCTTGGCCTGAAGACTCTGTTACACGAGGGACAAGAACTGTTGGTCTTAGAGATAACAGCTGGGTCAGGGCAGGGGACCGGGAAGACGGAAGCATCCCTCCTAGCGGTCTTTCCTTCCCGAACAGCCCCTCCTCAGGAAAGCTCGAGGGCCAACTCTGTGAGCCGTGTTTCCTAGGATGAAGGTAGAATTTCCTTCAGCCCTGCCCACTGACCGATAGGCCTCACAGAGCGGCTCCTCCATGACCAGTTCACAGTGTGATGGATTTCAGGAGCAGGGCGTTGCTAGAACACGAAGACAGTAGTCTCCCTTTAAAATAGATTGAAACTAAGCAAAACAAGCCAATCAGAGAAAGACCGTTATCATAGATCTCACTCATGTGGAATTTAAGAAACAAAACAGAGGATCATAGGGGAAGGGAGGGAAAAATAAAACAAGATGAAATCAGAGAGGGAGACAAATCACAAGAGACTCTTAATCATAGGGAACAGACTGAGGGGTTGCTGGAGGCAAGGGGGTTCCTGGGGGATGGACATGAAGGAGGGCACGTGATGTAATGAGCACTGGATGTTATATAAGACTGATGAATCACTGACCTCTATCTCTGAATCCAAGAATACATTGTTAATTGAATTTATTTTTTTTTTTAAAGATTTTATTTATTTTGGGGTGCCTGGGTGGCTCAGTCGTTGGGCGTCTGCCTTCGGCTCCGGTCATGATCCCAGGGTCCTGGGATCAAGCCCCGCATCGGGCTCCCTGCTCGGCGGGAAGCCTGCTTCTCCCTCTCCCGCTCCCCCTGCTTGTC
>NC_138373.1:27042789-27058696 GCF_054177405.1 Leptonychotes weddellii
GAGGGAGAAGCAGGCTTCCCGCCGAGCAGGGAGCCCGATGCGGGGCTTGATCCCAGGACCCTGGGATCATGACCGGAGCCGAAGGCAGACGCCCAACGACTGAGCCACCCAGGCGCCCCTGTTAATTGAATTTTAACAAAAAAATCAGTTGTATAAAACAACTGCAAAAAAAGGAACAGTGAAACCCTAAAGATTTTAAGGTTTCTACCTCTGATTTTTTTTGGGGGGGGGGGTCATGTATTTATGTTTCTTACCTGCCTATGCTTTATTTTGAAACACAAATTAGTATTTTTTTTAATCTTTGTGTCGATATTGTATTAAATTCCAGTACTATCCGCGTTGGCCACACTGGAATGGAGGTTGAACACGTCGTTGATAACATCATCGCCGTGACGAAGGGGCTTTCCCAAAAGTTGCCAGAGGTGCGGTCTCACCAATGCATCCATTGATTGTTTGTTTAAAAGAACCAGAACCCGGACTGGTAATACCATTCTTGTCTGTTGCAGAAGTGGGAAAGCGTGAAACTCCTGTATGTGAAAACCGAGAGATCCGCTTCCCTGCCCATCTTTTCCTCATTTGTTAGCTGTCAGGATGAAGCAAAGGGATTATGCACCCCCAGCCAGAAGAAAAAGGTGAGTAGGATTTTACATACCGGGTGGGCTTAGTCACAGGTGTAAACACAGCCCAGGAAAAGGAGTGGATGCCCTTTCTGCCTGACCTACGGTGCTTTCCCAGTGGTCCTGCTGTTGTGTGCATTCTTCCCGCTTTGCAGATGAGATCCGTTAGCAGTGGTGTGAATAAAGCATATCGGGGTACAAATATCTTGTGTTTATTGGTACGTTAGTTAAGTGGCCCGAGTAGGCTCAGCGGGACCCCGTGTAGTGGCAAGAAGAGCTAAAGGAAGACCAAAATCTAGTTCATTAAGAACGTTTTTCTGGGCACAATTTACTGTTGCATTGGGCTAACAGATAACCCCTTAGTTTGGGAGTGTAGGTTTTCAGTGCTGTTGCGAAAAAAAAAAAGCCAACATGAGGGAAAATTCCGTTTTTTTGCTGTTTGTTAGACCAGTCTCCTAGTTTGCTAACACTTTTCTTTAGCTGTGTTAATCGCGTGCAGTGAGTTAATTTGGGTCTTTTAATTTCTTTTTTCTTTTTTTTTTTTTTACTTGTAGAAGTTATGTGTGTGCTGCTTTTTCAAATTGGCTTTACTTCTTTTACTTTCTTATTACCTACCTACAAATGGTTCTCCAGTTTACTATAATTCCTGGAACACGTTAAGCATTCCTGTTCTATCGGATCATTTGAGTGGCACCCTGCTGGTGTCCCAGCCAGTTCTGTGTCCCTGCTGGCTCTTCATGGACCTGGTCGTCTTTGTGTCATGGTCGTCGCATTGGGAAAATGATTGGTAGAAATAATCTGAGGTGTGAGATAAAGATCTTTCTCTAGAAGATTTCCATTTCCGTCTGCTGGGCACCTCAGGGCCCTGGGCCTGGGGCTCCCTGAACGCACATTTCAAAGCTTGAGATTCCCTGAATGATTCCAAGCAAACAATGCTGAGACTCTGCACAGCTCTGCTTCCTGTTTGTCTTTACCCCGAGAGTAACTCACTGGCCTCCCAGCTTATTGTGGCAGGTTCCTCTTACAGTCCCTGCCTGGTGTGGACACTGGGATTTGATTTCTCTCCATCCACCTGCACCCCATGGTAACATAAAAATTAGGGATCAGCAAATACTCTTGGCAGAATTTGCCTCTGGGCTCACTTACCCACTGGGTCCTTGTTTCAAATGTCTTGCAGGTAGTTGGTTCCTTGATGCCTTTAAGGGGAAAAAAAATTTTTTTTAATATATTTTACCCCACTTTTTTTTTTACTTCTTTTCATTGGGAAGGTGACCCAGAAAAACAGACTTGCTGTTACCAGAAGCAAGAAATCTGAATTTTTTGCATTTTGTCAGCAGATTGATTTGAGGACTTGGTGAAAATGTTGGAATTGCTGGTTAAAATGGAATCGGACACAGTTATGGATGTTATTGAACAGGATTCTGTGGTTAGGATAACAGACCTCTAGCTGTGGAAATGTTTTACTGTTTTCACTTAAAGCCACAAGCCTGCAGTAGGGAAAAAATGATCAGTTGTGGGGGTTTTTTTGAAATTGTTTTATTGAGACGTAAATTACATCAGAATACTCTACAATTTAGGATAATTCTTAACTCCCCCATAAACCAGATCAACTTTCACGGAAGCTCCGGCTACAACCCAGGTTCTGAGTCCCGACGTGTAATTCACAGAGCGAGCATCTTCGGCTCTGAGTTAAAACCAAACTGGAGTTGATGCTCACGTGCTGGTAATGGGGTTTGTTTGCTCGGAATTGGTACAGATCGAGGCACTTTCCAGAAGCCCAGGGGGAATCAGAACTGCAAGTGCTGAATCTCTGCCATTTATTTGCCAACAAGTGTATCCCTTACTAAAATTATGCTTGGGGTTTTGTGTGTGTGTGTTTTGTAGGAAGCAAAGAAAAAACAAAAACAAAAAGAGTATCGTGAAAAACAAAAAGAGAAGAAGAAAAACAAAAGGCTTATGAAGCAGGCTAGAAAAGCTCCGTCGGCCCCAGAGAAGGAGGACGTGGGCCCCAAAACTGGTGGTACCCCAGTGCCTGACCCTCCCCCCCAGAAGGAGGAGCCGAGAGCGCACAAGAAGAAAGAGGGCAGTAGAGTGAAAGCTCAGTCTAAGGTGCAGGAGGAATCCGAAGACGAGATCCCTCTGCTGGTGCCAATAGGGAAGACGCCAGCGAAAGGAAACGCAGAGGTATTTTCTTTGATTTTCATTAGAATTTTAGGAAACACTGCCCGTGGTTTCATAAAGCAGGCCAGGGCAGAAATGTGGGCAGTGGTTCTGTTGCTGACGGTGAGTCTGGATCCCCCACATCTAAGCCTTAGAAAACCGAGCAGGGCCAGGGCGGGCTTGGGTGCTGGGTCCCAAAACCTCTCCAACACCCCACCCCTGCTGGCTCCTGAAATCCGACTGCATGGATTTCACAGGATCGTTTAAAGGAACGGAGTTTTTTAACTTTTCGGTTCTTCGGTTCGGTTTTTCCTTGTTCTCCGTGTCCATCCAGCTGCTAGAAGGCCTCTTGAACATGAGGGGGAAGAAGAGGGGGTGTTAAGAGCCCGGGGGGCTGTCCTCACCACAGGTGCAGCCTGCATGTCCCTCGTGTCAGGCTTGGCCTCAGCACGTGGCAGTGACAGTCCCAGGGCTAGCCCTGCCCTTGACCCATTTGGTATTTTGTGTGGTAGCAGCAATCCCTAGAATCGTCAGGGTGTTGAAATTTTCACGTCCTGGCAAAAGTATTCCTTGTAAAGGTGCCCCCCAAGTGCTACTGAGGTTTTAAATCTACTTGAAGTAAACACAGAGGATCCCTGTGTTACCTGGAAACATTGTGGTTGTTTTTAGCAGAAGCACACCGTGTGTGTCCCCGCAGGGCGGGAGGTAATATGCTGGAGATGGGAAGAGGGGAGGGCACAGCTGACCAGCTGGTGTGTAGCTGGCGCCCTTGGAACCCAGCTAGGAGACCGCGTCAGGGTAATGACCTGCAGAAGTTTCATTGTTCACTGGAGAGGCACGGATGAGGACACATCATGGACCCTTGCAGCAGTTGTTATGAGTAATTTGAAATGATGTTCAGTCAGGAAATACTCAGTGACCTCGGGAATACTAATAAAGTTATTGGGGAAAGGGCGTAGCATTTGGCTTGCTTGCATGCATTTATTTATTTTATTTTTTAAGATTTTGTTATTTGAGGGACGCTTGGGTGGCTCAGTCGGTTAAGCGTCTGCCTTCAGCTGAGGTCATGATCCCAGGGTCCTGGGATCAAGCCCCGCATCGGGCTCCCTGCTCAGCAGGAAGCCTGCTTCTCCCTCTGCCACTCCCTCTGCTTTGTGCTTTCTCTGTCTTTCTCTCTGATAAACAATTAAGTAAAATCTTTAAAAAAAAAAAAAAAAAAAGATTTTTTGAGAGAGAGACAGCATGGGTGGTGGGGGGGGTGGCGTAGAGGGAGAAGCAGACTGCACTGAGCAGGGAGCCTGACGTGGGGCTCGATCCCAGGTCCCTGAGATCACGACCCAGGCCAAAGGCAGATGCTCACCGACCGAGCCATCCCGGCGCCCCAGCATTTGGCTTTTAAATGCATGCACACTTGTGGGGAGAAGGTAGTGAATAAGAGGTAATTAATATGGTGTGCTAAAATTAGAGAATTTTTGTTTCTTGTATTTCTTACGTTTTCCAGATTTCCCATAACAATCCTATCGCTTTATATTTACTGAAAAGCAAAGTTTTGCTTTGCCAGCTGTTTTAGTCTCTCTAACCTCCTCCCGTTTTAGACGCATCTGTCACTAGAGCTGTCCCCAGCTGTCATCTGGACTGCTGGGAAATCCCAGCCTCCTGGCGTGCGACACTCTGTCCCCTCCAAGAGCCTCTCGGTCTGCCTTTGGGAAGCAGGGTTTCCTGACAGGCGGCCCGGGTGGTTTTTACACACACAGTTTGGGAACCTCCTGTCCTCACCCACAGGCAAGGAATATACAACTGAAGGTGGAGAAGAGTCAGGATTGGGGCACAGGCTCTCTGCGGTGCTCCCAGTGGGCTATTCCGGGCGTCCCCACGAAAGGCAAAGGCGGTTCTCTGTTGACTGGACCCAGGAGAGCACCAGGGTCCTTGCTACGGTCCTTAGTGACGGAAAACAGTTGCCTTCCGGAGTGCCGGCAAGGCAAAAGGCAAAGCCATCCCTCATCTCCTCATATTGGGCTGTCCCTTCTGGGGGTGACATGATAAAGACAGCAGTTTTCAGAGTGACATTGTCAGGGTTTGTCTTCCCTCACACTTAACTCCCTGCTTTTTCTTAGGTGCAAAAACACGCCGCAGGAAAGAAGTCTCCAAAAAAGAGTCCTGCCCCCAGCACACCCCGTGGGAAGAAGAGAAAGGCCTTTCCGAGTTTGGAGACCCCGAAGGCTGCAGAGCCCAAGACCCCAGGCAATGGCCTGGGGAAGAAGCCAAGAATCAAAGAAGAGGCAGAGAAAGAAAAAAACTCTTCACTGGGGAAAAAAGACCCAAGACAGATGACCAAAAAGCCAGGGGCCAAGTTCTTCACTACTGCTAGTAAATCTGCGAAAAAAGCTCCCCGCACCCCCAAACAGTGGCCCAAAAAGCCCAAAGTACCCCAGTCGACCTAAAAATCAAGAGACTCAAGCAGAAGGAAACATCCACACTCCCCGAAGAGCTTTTTAAAAATGCCGGGGTTCCGAGCCCCACGCCATGCAGTCTTCTCCAGGAGTGAGGCCCAGACTTACCTGTTTTTTAAAACCTCCGCAAGTAATCCTGATGTATGTTTGTGTGTGTGAGAACCAGTAGTTCTGAAGTAAATCCATTTTTTTAAGTTGCTCTTCTGTGCATTTGCTAATAGGACAGGGGGAAAATACAGTGCTTCTCTGTGGTGGTTTATTATTAAAGTGTACCATTTGCTTCTGAGCGAACCAGCAGCCTTCCCTGTCTTGCTGGTTTTACTTGAATCCCTCCGATGTGACCCTCTCCCCCGTCTGTTTTCCATGCTCTGTTCACCTAGGCTCCGTTACACTGGTTTGTGCAAGCCCCCCCAAAGCTTGTCCGCATTACCGGGATGGGCTCACTGCCGGACACTCGCTGTGGAACGTAGGAGAAAGTCTTGGTGGGTTTTGGGAAGGGCCCTTGAGATCGGCATAATTGATCTCGGTGGCAGCCCGCTGTGGCTGTGGGTCACTGAGTCAGCGTGCATTCGGTAAGGCTAGTTACCAGGGAGCCATTGATGGGGGCAGAGGAGTCCTGCCCTGCTGGAGGTAAGAAATACAGTCCGTCTTCCTCCAAGCCCTCCTCAGCCTGCGTGCATTTACTCCCGTGTAGACTGTGTACATTTTGGATGTTCTGAAGCGGTGAATGACCCAGCCTCTCCCTGGGTGGGAGTGGGGGTCCACGTCCCTGGTGGCGAGCGATGGACGCACTGTGCTAGTAGCCGGGGAAGTGTGCTGTCCAGGATCATGTGGCTCGGAAACAAGTCAGGCGTCAGGTGGTCCTCCTTCAAGTCCAAGGAGCCAAAGCTTTTGCTTTTTAGATTGTAATGTTAACTTTTTAAATCACGAGAGCCTCTAAAATACTTGAGTGTGCATTTAATGTCGAGGATGAGTGTAACCGGGTTTCCCACAGAAACGAGGTGTGGGGATGTGGCCAGACTGGCTTCAGAGACAGAGACTTAAGTGCTGTTTTCCAGAGGCAAACTCCTGTACATAATCACGCTAGTCCTCTCTCTACGGGACCTAATTTCAGGGTGGGGGGGATAGCTGTGTGTGGTGTTTTCATCCCAGCCTCTAGCCAAATAAAGATTTTGCGACACCCAAGTGATTCTTTGGTCTGTGGCTTGGTCCTGGTTGAACGTGAAGCAGCTGTTTACCTTCCTGTCCTTTGCGCATCAGGTTTCACTCCTAAATTCTCTACAGTGGAAATGGCAGATTTACTGAAACTTCCTCAGTTGGGGAACGGGTGAAAACTCGAAATCGCAAGGAAAAGGCACAAGTCATTCTACCAGGTTTCTAAGGCTCAGGCACGATCCCAGCTAACTGATAGGGCCGCGAGCTGTCAGGGGTCTGGTACAGAAAATCTCTGCTATGGCAGATCACGCTTTTGGGGTTCAAGAGGTAAGTGGCTGATGTTTTTGTTTTTGTTTTTTTTTTTGATTTAATTTTTAGAGGAAGAGTGTGAGCTGGGGGGAGGGGTAAAGGGAGAGGGAGAGAGAATCTCAAGCAGATTCCGCACTGAGCGTGGAGCCCAGTGCAGGACTGGATCCCACGACCCTGAGATCATGACCTGAGCCAAACCCATGAGTCAGACACTTAACCGACTGAGCCTCCCAGGCGCCCTGTCACATGTGTTAAGGGTTTAAATAGCAGAGAAGTCTTTGGCCATTTTATCAGATATTTGAAGGCTCTGCACTACCTACATTTCTTTCTCCTTAAATTGCTACTGTTTGCGGGTCACCCGAGTGGTGCAGTCAAGTGTCCAACTCTTTTTTTTTATGACAGAGAGAGACACAGCGAGAGAGGGAACACAAGCAGGGGGAGTAGAGGAGGGAGAAGCAGGCTTCCTGCGGAGCAGGGAGCCCGATTCGGGGCTCAATCCCAGGACCCTGGGATCATGACCTAAGCCAAAGGCAGATACTTTACCATCTGAGCCACCCAGGCGCCCCGAAGTGTCCAACTCTTGATCTGAGCTCATCATCTGAGCTCAGGCCTTGAGCTCAGGGTCGTGAGTTCAAGCCCCACATTGGGCTCCACACTGGCATGGAGCCTGCTTAAAAAAAAATTGCTACTGTTTTCCCTGTGTTAATACGCACAGCATCAAGATTCCCCATAGGACTTTATGAATGATCAGAGGCCCTCATCAGTCCTTGGGTTTTAAAGGAATTAACGCATGTGATAATGGACCACAAATAAAATCTGAGTTATGCTGATTATTTTGGGATGATGGGCTTAGAAAATGGCAACTATTTAGATGTTTTTTGTTTGTTTATTTTTTAGATTTTATTTATTTTTTTTTAAAAAGATTTTATTTATTTATTTGAGAGAGAGAGAGAGAATGAGAGAGAGCAAGCACATGAGAGGGGGGAGGGTCAGAGGGAGAAGCAGACTCCCTGCCAAGCAGGGAGCCCGATGCGGGACTCGATCCAGGGACTCCAGGATCATGACCCGAGCCGAAGGCAGTCGCTTAACCAACTGAGCCACCCAGGCGCCCCGAGATTTTATTTATTTATTAGAGCCAGAGCACTAGCGGTGGGGAGAGGGAGAGGGACCCCGATGAGGGGCTCAATCCCAGGACTCCGGGATCATGACCTGAGCCGAAGGGAGACGCTTAACCGACTGAGGCTCCCAGGCGCGCCCCCAAGGCAATCCAATTTTTAAAATGAGCAAAGGATCTGAATGGACATCTGCCCAAAGAAGATTTACAAATAGCCAACAAGCACAGGAAAAATTGATGAACATCATTCATCATCAGGGAAATGCAAATCAAAACCATGAGATACGGCTTCACACCACTAGGATGGCTCTAACCCAAAAGACACAAGATGGATGTGGAAAAATTGGGGGGCAGGGATAGGCAAAATAGATGAAGGGGATTAAGAAGTACAGACTTCCAGCTATAAAATAAATCGGGGATGAAAAGTACAGTATAGGGAATAGAGTCCGTAACACCCTAATCCTGTATGGTGGCAGATGGTAACGACAGTTCTCCCAATGCGCATAGCTTCGTGTGTAGAATTGTGAGCTCACTAAGGTGTACCCCTGAAGCTGACGTAACACTGTCAAGTACAGACTTAATCCGCACTTAAAACAGTGCCTGACACATACACAGTGCTTAACAAACACAGATCAATTCACTGAAAAACTATGCAATCATTACAAATGACAGAAATATCTAAACACATGAGTAAAGAAGTATTTAGACTAAATATTTAGGGGCACCTGGCTGGCTCAGTCAGTGGAGCGTGCGACTCTTGATCTCAGGGTCGTGAGTTCAAGCCCCACGTTGGGCGTGGAGCCTACTTAAAAAAAAATTAAGGGGGCACCTGGGTGGCTCAGTCGTTAAGCGTCTGCCTTCGGCTCAGGTCATGATCTCAGGGTCCTGGGATCGAGCCCCACATCAGGCTCCCTGCTCGGCGGGGAGCCTGCTTCTCCCTCTCCCACTCCCCCTGCTTGGGTTCCCTCTCTCGCTGTGCCTTTCTCTGTCAAATAAAATCTTTTAAAAAAAAAAAAATTAAGGAATATAAATAAATAAAAGTAAATTAAATATTTAAGTTAATAAACATGGTGGGATGTTTGCTGTTTATTATTAATGGGACAAAAAAAAGTTACTGTATACACAATCTCCTTCGAATTCTATCTTAAAGTCTCTAAGGCATCAAAAGACTGGAAAATAGCCACACAATGCTAATAATGGTTATCTCTGGCTGGGGAATTCAGGTTATTTTTATTCTTTTTTTTAAAAAAGATTTTTATTTTTAAATAAGCTCCCCACCCAATGTGGGGCTCGAACTCACAGCCCCGAGATCAAGAGTTGCATGCTCCACCAACTAAGACAGCCAGGTGCTGGCTTTTTGTGTGGACATAAGTTTTCAACTCCTTTGAATAAATACCCAGGAGCACAATTGCTTTATCATATAGTAAGAGAACTAGTTTAGTTTTATAAGAAACCATCAAACCGTCTTCCAAAGTGGCTGCACCATTTTGCCTTCACCAGTGGTAAACGAGAGGCCCCTTTGCTCCACATCCTCATCAGCGTTTGGTGGTGTTCCGGATTTTGGCCATTCTCATATTGGTGTAGTACTATCTCCTCGTTTTAGTTTGCATTTTCCTTATGACATAAGATGTGAAATAGGCTTGTTTGCCATCAGTGTATCTTGTTTGGCAAGGTGTCTATTAGGATCTTTGGCCCATTTTTTAATCAGGTTGTTTTCCTGGTGAGTTTTAAGAGTTCTTTGTATATTTTTGATAATTGTCCTTTATCAGATGTATGTTTTGCAAATATTTTCTCCCGCTCTGTGGTTGGTCTTCATGTTTTCTTGAGGTATTCTGTTTTGAAATGACCATAAATATACTTCTGTGCTTGTTTTTTCTATCTCTGAAATGGGAATGCCACCCTGAGATATTTTTAATGTGCTCTGAACCCTTTTGCCTGTGAATCTGTAAATAATACTGTCTCCCAAAGATAAACACAGTTAATATTTTATTTATTTAATTATTATTTTTTTTAAAGATTTTATTTATTTATTTGACAGAGACACAGCGAGAGAGGGAACGCAAGCAGGGGGAGTGGGAGAGGGAGAAGCAGGCTTCCTGCTGACCAGGGAGCCCGATTCGGGGCTCGATCCTAGGACCCTGGGATCATGACCTGATCCGAAGGCAGACGCTTAACGACTGAGCCACCCAGGCGCCCCCACAGTTAATATTTTAATATTTGATATATTTCTTACATTTTTTCCTGTGCATAAGTATTTTTTCTTCTCGTCTATATTTTCCAAGTTATTTTGTAATAACTATTAAATACCAGCACTCCTTCACTTGAGTCCCTTAAATGTGTGTCATTAAAACCAAGAAGAAAATGTAAAGAAATCTTTGGGAGTGGGGGATGGCACTTCTAAAAAGTACACATTCCTGGTCCCGCTGCAGACCTTCTTGCTTGGAATTGGCATGTGATGGCCCTTTAACAAGAGGTCAGGATGGGGCACCTGAGTTTCTCAGCCAGTTAAGCCTCCGACTCTTGGTTTCAACTCAGGTCATGGTATCAGGGTCATGAGATCCAGCCCCACTTTGGGCTCAGCACTCAGCAGTGTGTCTGCTTAGGATTCTCTCCCTTTCCCTCTCCCTCCCTCTCTCCCCATTCCCCTCCCCCCTGCCCCTTCCCCTGCTCGTGCTCTCTTTCTATCTCTAAAATAAATAAATAAATCTTAAAAAAACAAAAAAAATCCCCTCAAGAGGTCAGGTGATTCCTATGCTCAGGAAGCACTGGGAAACACTGGTACAAAGTTTATGTGGCAACTAAAAGTTGCCTACACTTGGTAACATCTTTATCAAATTCTCTGCAGGTGAAACCAAATGAAACAGCCAACCTAAGTGAAACATCTTTTATTTCCTCTTTTTATTACTAATTTTTTCCTAGGACATTCAGGTGAACTACTTACCATATGCATTTGGCCCCAGTCTCTCCTTGATAGGAGTTTCTTCCAAATCTGTAGGATCAAGGCATTTACACTATTGTGTTAAAGAAAAAAAAACTGGGGCGACTGGGTGGCTCAGTTGGTTAAGCGACTGCCTTCAGCTCAGGTCATGATCCTGGAGTCCCGGAATCGAGTCCCGCATCGGGCTCCCTGCTCAGCGGGGAGTCTGCTTCTCCCTCTGACCCTCCTCCCTCTCATGCTCTCTGTCTCTCTCTCATTGTCTCTCTCGCAAATAAATAAAATCTTAAATTAAAAAAAAAACTGATCTGATGCATGAAAATTGCTCCTCATGAGAATCCGTGTTATTGCAATTATCCAATCGAGCCTAATTCATATAAAAGAAACAGACATGTTTTCTTTTCATCTAAAATCATTTCATCTTAAATGGTATCTGACCATTTACATATACGCTTTTTTTTTAACTGTAAAGCTGCCTCTTGGACCAGATGAGATCAAGAGTCACATGATCCACCAACTGAGCCAGATTAGGTGCCCCTAATGTACCATTTTTATGTGTAACTCTGATTGATGCCCTTATCAGACCATTCTGCCGTGAAAGTATCTGTCAGTATGTATCAGTATAAATTTTAATTTTCTGCGACCCTAAAGCTCTAAGTATTAACTCTGGTCTAAGACACAATTATAATTACTAGCATACAATGGATCGAATGGTGTATATTATGTGTGTTGATAAGATTTCAGTTTTTGTGATTTGTAGTTATTAGCGCCTCTCTCAGTGAGCTGGGTCTTTTCCCTTGTGCGTAGTTCCATGAATGACTGTTCCTTACGGTTACAAGGAGACGCGGTTCAGCCTCCTTTGGCTTGCTATGTTTCTTTTTCACAGATTTAAGTGCAGAGAAACCTTACATTGCTGGATGGAAATGGAACGAGGCTTCTAGCAATGTGGCTCAATTCTTTGGCTTTGTTCAGAGTTGCTCAAATATGCACAATTATTACAGTGAGGCACCACTGAATTATTTTTACCAAACTATTCATTCTTCTATTTGAGGGCGAGGAAGTGTTGAAAGCAAAAATTGGCAAACGCCGGACCAATTTAACAAGATTACCAGTCACTAGTCCTTCATTTTCTTAGCACAGGTATCATGTATTTTCAACTTTTCCTAGGTTTTCTGTCCTGAAGGTTTAACAAAAAAACAAACAAAACCCAAACCTCTGTACAATGCTTTTCTTCCCTTAAATGGGAGAAGGGCAATTTTGAAAGGGGACACTTTGCAGGTTGTTGGGCATTGCTGCTGGCTGGCTCAGTCGGGGAGAGTGTGTGACCCTTGATCCCAGGGTTGTGAGTTTGAGCCCCACGTTGGGTGTAGTGATTATTAAAAATAAATAAACTTAAAACAAAAACAAATAAAACAAAGCACCTATAGAAGTTGAGGACCTGGAAACTATTCCCTTAAAGTTCTCACGCCTATGTGATACCCAGAAAGTCCCCGGGGACTATGTGCCCCAGTTTGAAGACAATTGTTGTAGGTGATGGACCAGAACGAGAACTGAGGGAGCAAATAAGTATGTTTAGACCTAAGTTTCTTGCTTGTTACACTTGGCAGTGAGTTCCCTACTCACAGAAAACACACAGTTCCTCAGGCAACTGTCCAAAGTTCCCTTCCAGTCCTTCCTCTTAAATTAACCTTTCATCTTATTTTTTTTAAGATTTATTTTATTTATTTATTTATTTATTTATTTATTTTATTTTATTTTATTTATTTAACAGAGATAGAGAGCACAAGTAGGCAGAGCAAGAAGCAGGCTCTCCGCTGAGCAGGGAGCCCGATGCGGGGCTCGATCCCAGGACCCTGGGACCATGACCTGAGCCGAAGGCAGTCGCTTAACGACTGAGCCACCCAGGCACACCTCATCTTATTTTTTAAAAGATTTTATTTATTTATTTATTTAGCACGTGCACGAGCAGGGGGAGGGGCAGAGGGAGTGGGAGAGAGAATCTCAAGCAGACTCTGCACTGAGCATGGAGCCATACGGGGCTCACCACCATGAGATCATGACCCGAGCTGAAACCCAAAGTTGGATGCTCAACCACCCGAGCCACCCAGGCACCCTTTCACCTTGAATTTGATCACTTGTATCTAAAATACAAAAATCGGGGCGCCTGGGTGGCTCAGTTGGTTAAGCGACTGCCTTCGGCTCAGGTCATGATCCTGGAGTCCCGGGATCGAGTCCCGCATCGGGCTCCCTGCTCGGCAGGGAGTCTGCTTCTCCCTCTTCCACTCCCCGTTTGTGTTCCCTCTCTCGCTGTGTCTTTCTCTGTCAAATAAATAAATAAAATCTTTAAAAAAAATAAATAAAAATAAAATAAAATAAAATGCAAAAATCTATGGGCGCCTGGGTGGCTCAGTCGTTAGGCATCTGCCTTCGGCTCAGGTCATGGTCCCAGGGTCCTGGGATCGAGACCCACATCGGGCTCCCTGACCCACAGGAAGCCTGCTTCTCCCTCTCCCACTCTCCCTGCTTATGTTCCCTCCCTTGTTGTCTCTCTCTCTGTCAAATAAATAAATAAAATCTTAAAAAAAAAAAAACTTCCCATGATTAATGCTGACCTTCTGAAAGTCTCCTTGGCAGGGAAGCTTCCCTCTTCCTACAAGCCAGCCCTGTGAGCTAAGGCGTCAGGACACTGGAGAGGGTGAAAACAGTTTTGATGGCTAACTCAGGCGCAACTCTGACAATGTCTTCAGCAAAGAACAACAGTTTCTGTTCAACCTTCTGATATTTCTGACTTGTAATACTTCTGTGTCTTCTCTTCACCATTGTAGCAAAAAAGAAAAATCATAATGTTGCAGCAGGTGCAAGTTTATAATCAGAGGACCAGGCTCCTGAGAAGGCAGCTGGAAGAACCCAGTGCATATCTTGCTGTGAATACATGAGATCATTACCTCATAGGGCTGCTGACTGGGACCCTGGGAATAGTTGTCCTTGTGCACAAGTCCTCTGACCATATGGCTTTCTCTGTTGGAATAATAATATTGGGGACCACAGGCGTTTTTGTCCTAACTGGTGCTAGCTCCATGTGCAGTGAGCCAAATCTCACAGAGCATCGCAATGCGAAGACTAGAAGCAGGAATTGGGGACAGTATCCGAGGGGGTACAGAGCCGTTAGTGACCGAGGGACTGACAGCCAGCACCTGGGGGTACCTGTATACCAACCTGCTTTCTTTGGACCGTTGAAACTTTGATTTTAAGTCTTGTGAACATTGGTTTTTACATACAAATAAAATTTGGCTTTTTAAACCCTTGTTTCCTGGCTTTTGTAATCTTCTTGTTCCCTATTGCCTAGAGGAGTTCCCAACTGCGGGAGTCCTTGTGGTTCTCAAGTTCAAGTCATCTAGCCAGCCACTTTGCTCCCAGTTGCTATGTCTCCCAAACTTTCTGCCTTCTTCCTACTGGCACTGAAGACCCAGCTGCTGCTTCTCGCGCTGGCTCTCCGCATCACCTCCCGCAGACTTCAGCACCATGGCCCCCGCAAAATCACAGATGCCCGGCTCACGGCCCTCCTCACCTGCAACGTCCTCATCTCTGATATCCGTTCCCCACTTCCATGGGCGTGCCCTATACCTTCCTCACAGCTACTGTGATACCCTAAAACCTCACGTCTGAGCCCCATTCTCCCACCACACAGTCTCCTACTGTCCTTAACTTTCTCTTGTACCCTCACCTGACAATTCTCCCAACTCTCTGATGCCATGCTGTCCTTACTTTCTCACGGTGCCTTGACTTTCTTCTCGCCCCTCCCAGAACAGCGTGGGAGATAACCCCAACCTTTGCTTCCTTCTAACTCTGCAGGCCTGGTAATAGATGAGCCTGGTGCCACCAAACTTTCCACCTGTGCACTTGAATCCTCAGAGGCACACATCATGGAGCAAACCACACAAAAAGGTGGACTGGCTTCCTTCATAATCACAATCACCAACCTCAGAGGCCACACCCTCTGAAAGCTGTAGCTGTCCCAACTTTTTTTTTTTTTTAAAGATTTTATTTATTTATTTATTTGACAGAGAGAGACAGCGAGAGAGGGAACACAAGCAGGGGGACTGGGAGAGGGAGAAGCAGGCTTCCCGCCGAGCAGGGAGCCCGATGCGGGGCTGGATCCCAGGACCCCGGGATCATGACCTGAGCAGAAGGCAGACGCTTAACGACTGAGCCACCCAGGCGCCCCTGTCCCAACTTTTGAAGGAGTCCTTCCCTCTCCCTCAGTGGACATTTGTGCCCCTCCATGAAAATGAGGATTTACCACACCAGCACACAGCAGTCCACAAGCCCCACCCAACAGCCCCTGAACATCTCTCTTCATAAACATAGCATGTATTTTCTGACTTTTCCCCACGTGTATAGAGTTTTTCAAGTCCCTCCTTTTTTACTCTTTATATGTTTCAAGTTTTTGTTAATGAAATTTCTCTTCTAATGAAAAAAGAAAAGCCATCGCTCCTCAACTGTATCTTAATTACTTGTAATGGTCCCAAACCAAAAGCCTACCTATCCGTCAGTGAGGGAATAAACTGGAATCCCCAGTATGGGGATACCACATAAAAAAGAACAAACTACTGATACCCAAAACAAATGGAAGAATATGAAAATAATTTTCCTCAATGAAAGAAGAGACAGAAAACAGTACTGCATGATGCCATATATAAATAAATAAACTGTGATAACAAAAAGTGGATTAGTGGTTGCCTGGGTATAGAGGAGAGAGAAGAGTAGATTACAAAGGGGCACAAGGACACTTCTGAGAGTGATGGATGGGGTTTTTATGTTATTTGTGCTGATGCTTTCACTGATACGTATATAAATGGCCCAAAGCCATCGACTGTATGTTTTGAATTGGTGCAGTCTTGTCCCTCGTTTCTACCTCCACGAAGCTCTGAAGAAAGCAGCATAGAGTGAGTGATTTTAAGCAGCGTTTCCCGTCTTTGCTGATAGATTAGGAAGCCCTGGATACTGGGGAAAGTCTATTCTCCTGGTCCCACTGCCGGAGCCCCTGTGAAGCACCAGGTGAACTGTGCTTTCAACAAGGGACTTGGGAAACACGGGTGTAAAGTGGGTGGGAGCCAAGAAGGAGGCCTCCCTCCTCTTGACCAAACCATCATCAGCTGAAGCCAAA
>NC_138373.1:27059196-27144107 GCF_054177405.1 Leptonychotes weddellii
TAAGAGAAGCCCAAAGAGCTGTGTCTGGCTGTTTCTATTGTGAAAAGGCTGCATTTAATGCCAGGTAGAGCTAACTACAATTTATATGTATATGTATCCATATGTATACTTTTATATATAAAAGTAGTGGTGTTTTAAAGTCATTAAAGATGCTCATTTTCTTATTACTAGGTGAGGTCACGGATGTCTTTTTAGGTTCATCGACCACTGCAATGACTTAGATGTTTCTTGTTTTACCCTCTGTTTTTCTCTTGTTTTTATTTCTTTGTCAATGTTTTTTGTATAGAAAGGATCTTAAATCCTTGTCTTCTATGTGGCTTTCAGCCTCCATTCCATTATATCTAGTACCATCTGTACTAGTTCTAGTCTAACAACCTTGAACATACCATCGAGTAATGCCGACACTCCCAAAAATGCAGTGTGTATCCTGGGTCTATACACATCCCTAAGCAACGCTCAGGACTGTGGACAATGCCCCAGTTCAATATGGGTCTCTCTGGAAATCTTCCAGAAGTTTGTGATCCCTTCGTGGTGGTTACTGGAAGGAATATGGAAAGGAAATTAAGAATATAAATGAACCACCCCTAACTCCCTGGCAACCTTCTGTGCTCATCCTAACCTCCAGCCCTTTGACACCATTAGCATTTTCAGGTTTGTTTGTTTTTTTATTGTTTTTAAGTGGGCTCCATGTTGGGCATGGAGCTGAAATCAAGAGCCTGAGCCACCCAGGTGCCCCAAATGTATCTTTTCTTTTTCTTTTTTTTGGGGGGGCGGGGAATTACTCATTTGCTTCTGGAACTTTCTGCAGTGGCTTTCTTATCTGATCACATACCTTTTTCTCTTGCAATGATATTAGCTGTTTCTGGAATTGTTTTTGTTGTTATTACTGCAATGTTCACTTTGTATGAAGCATGTCAAAACTCAGAAAATTCATCCTTCAGCCTAGAAGAATTAGCAAATCTTAGAAATGCCCAGCGGCTTAGAAGTAACTATTCCCAGTATTATGAAATGGAAGGGTCCACAGCAAGCACCTGACTACATGACACAATTGACTCATGAAAATTAAAAAGGAAATAAATAACTCTGGGAAAAGCTGAAAAGACAGTTAATGATGTACCTTCAAAGAAAACACCATGTTCAGATAACACTGCTCAGATAACATCACTGTGCAATCGATTAATTTGAACTTCCCAAGCGTTCTTATACAGAGAGTATAATCCAGATACCTGGTCCCTCCCCCACAAAAGGGCTCAGAAATTAACAGTATATATCAGTTTCATTTAAACATAGATGTGAAAATCTTTAATCATTTACTAAAACTCAGCAGCAATTCATCGCAATCATAAGTAAAATGTTACAGGGAAAGCTTTTTCATGCGAAAGAAAAAAGCAAACCTCATGAGAAGTCCTGAAGGGTGTTTCCCTAACCCGAAGATATGAGCATCATTCAACACCGCAATGAAAGTTTCACCTAAAGGAAACGAAATATGATAAAGCACAGGAAAGAGGCAACTGTTACTTGCATTTATGACTACATACCTAGACTACCTAAGACTTCAGTAATAACCTTTTACAATGTAACATTTCAAGAAACTCTTAGAACTGGTATCATTTCATGAGTGGACTAGATGTCAGACAAATATACAACCAGTCAAGGTTGACGTTTGTTTACTCAACAAGCACTTACTGAGCCCTTGCTATCTGCTCTGACAAGTAATAACCCCCATCCCTGGTCTCACGACCCACAGATCCCAGCCATCGGAGATAAGCGGGTGCAGCAATTGACCACAGTCCTCCAGGGCTGGAGAAGACCTTGAGCCCAACAGTGTCACTTACAGATGATGGAACACAGAGATTGAGTGACTTGCCCCTGGTCTCCCAGGGAGGCACCCAAGGCGGTTCTCTTGGTTCCCTTCTCTCCCACACACTCAACACTGGTTGATCACAACTACTTTCATACTCAAATGCCTCATAGACTGGTGATTCCCATCTGTGTTCTGCCCAGACCCCTTTCCGTACATTTTCATGTGCCTACCATCAGGTCCGGCCACCTGGAGAAACCTCCAGGAGCTTCATCTCAGTACGTCTGAAACTTCATCACATGCCTCTAAATATGCTTTTCTTTCTGTGACCCAATTTCTCCGCCGTCAACCATGAGTCACCTGAGCCAGACATCTGGGTACTATACAGGTTTACTCTTGGCAATAACAGCTTCTTTTTATTCCTCACACATCGAGTCACCGGGTCCAGACATTTCTGTTTCCTTAATGTGTTCTCCTGCCAACCCCCCATCTGTATCACTGTCTCCTTCCTGTACCCCTTAAATAGCTTCTTCTCTCCGTGATACTCTTCTGTTCCATCACACCCATCCTCCACCTTACGCAAAGGTAAGGGGAACGTGATTACACCACCTCTTTGCTTAAACCTCCTCCCCTGTTATTCCCACCCACAAAAGATAAAACCTGGTCTTCTGAGCTTTCACATGCAGCTTTCTGGGTGGTCCTTGTCTACCTTCCCACACAGGGTTTACCTTCCCAGCACACTGAAAATCTTTAATCATTTACCTTTAATCATTTATCTTTAATCATTCCTTGCACACCTGGGTATTTCCCTTGACCTTGTCTCAGAGCTGCGGGTTCCCTCTGCTCGGCTAGAGTTTGGGTTCCTTCCTGTGGCCTTGCAAACATCTCCTCTTATTATGATTCAGTGTTTCTCCATCACCTGTCTCTCCGATCTTGCATGCCTACCACCCCCCAGAGCCCGGTAGGCAAGCCTTTATCTTAGCAAACGTAGCTTCATATTCTTTCACCTGTGCTTTCCTCTTTAGTCTACAGGAGACTTGGCAGTAGGGACCATACCTGATAGATCTCGACTTCAGCATCTGATGCAGGGATAATGGCAGCTACAACTTTGATGTAATGTTGTTTTAATTTATTAATTTCTTAAAAAAAGATTTTATTTATTTACTTGAGAGTGAGTGAGTGCTTGCAAGAGAGAGCAGAAGTTGGGGTCAGGGGCAGAGGGAGAAGCAGACTCTCCGCTGGGCAGGGAACCCCGCGCGGAATCCAATCCCAGGACACTGAGATCATGACCTGAGCCGAAGGCCGATGCTTAACCGACCGAGCCACCCAGGCGCCCCTATATTCTATCTGTTCTTTTAGGTATCTCATGCAGTACGATTTATCTGACCCCTGTCGCTGCATTGTGACCAAAGCAGAGGTCTTGATTTTAGGTAATTTTAACTAATTTAAATTTAAATAGTCCCATGTGGCGAGGGGCCTCTGTACCAGACAGCATGGGTCCAGACCCATCGGCACACTGGACATCTTCACTTACAGATCTGTCTCCCCGTCCTAGACTGCAAGCTCCTTGAAGAAAAATGTGTCGATGTGTCTCAGCACCAAGCCGATAATAGATATTCAAATAATTGTTGATTGAAAGACCGAGGAATATATTTTGAATCCTTGGCTTTGAATAAATCTTAGAATCAACTAGTTCAATTCTCCCATTTTACAGATGAAGGAAATAAAGCCCAGTGAGATGATAAAATCTACCCAAAGGCATTCAGCCATGTGGAATCCAAGGACTGAACCCGAACTTTCTTGTTCTCAGTTCAGTACTTATTTTACTATATCATACTTCTTGCAACATTTGACTCAATAAAATTGTGGGTTGTAGCATATGGAATTCATTTTACTTTATTACAACTCTCAAGAATTTCCAGTTCATATTGAATTTAGTATTACTTAACCACCAGAATAAAAGAATCTTATAGGTCTGTTGTGGCTCCCTTGACATGTCAAAATGCTATTGTCACCTGTAACTGGTGAAATCTGAACAATATCAATTTCTTGCTTTTGAGAATATAGTATTGTAACATTGGGAGAAGCTGGGAGAAGGGTACACGGGATTTCCCCATACATTTCTTAGAAATCTCCTGTGAGGGTGCCTGGGTGGCTCAGTTGGTTAAGCAACTGCCTTCAGCTCAGGTCATGATCCTGGAGTCCCGGGCTCGAGTCCCACGTCGGGCTCCCTGCTCAGCAGGGAGTCTGCTTCTCCCTCTGACCTTCCCCCTCTCATGTGCTCTCTCTCTCATTCTCGCTCTCTCAAATAAATAAATAAATAAAATCTTTAAAAAAAAAAGAAATCTCCTGTGAATCTATAATCATTTCAAAATGAAAAGTTAAAAAGTTAAATAGGATTAAAACAGACTATTGAAATGAAAACAAAAATGTCAGTTTTTCTAATTTTACATTTGAAAGGGACCCAGAAATGCTATTGTAATTATAAGAACTGGCCACAAGGTGTCACTGTTGGCCTGTCACAGCTCACTGAAACTTTTTTTTTTTTTCCCCTTTTTCCCTAAATGAGAGTTGTCATTCATGAAGGACTTGACTTAAGAATATTAAAATACTATATATATATGTATATATATATATGAATATATATGAAGTTTTCATATATATATAGTAAGTTAAGTTATATACATACACATATGTGTATATATATACACACACATATATATATAAACGTTGTTAAGTAATCTCTATCCCTAAGGTGGGGCTTGAGCTCATGACCCCAAGATCAAGAGTTGCATGCTCGGGGCGCCTGGGTGGCTCAGTCGGTTAAGCATGGGACTCTTGGTTTCCACTCAGGTTGTGATCTCAGGGTAGTGAGATCTGGAGCCCTGTGAGGGGCTCTCCTCAGGGCAGAGTCTGCTTGAGAGTCTCTCCTCCACCCTCTCCCTCCCCCTCTGTACCCCACCACCCCCTCCTGTGTTCTCTCTCTCTCTCAAATAAATAAATAAAATCTTAAAAAAAGAAAAATTCCATGCTCGACCGACTCAGCCACAACTGCTATATTCAGTTTTTTTCTGATTGGGAGCATTGTGAAATCCCCGTATCCCACTGTTTTTCAGATGAAAACACAGAAAACCCCTAAGAGAAGGAATGGAGTTTCAAAAAGGCAAATGGGACACTGTCTAGAGGAACCTCCCTTCTCAAAGTGTGGTCCACAGACTGGTAGTGATGACATGGCCTGAGAGTTTGTAAGAAGTACCAAACCTCCGGCCCTACCCCAGATCTATCGAATCAGATTCCCAAAAAGTTCAAAGGGCTGATGCTGCTGATACACGGTTCGCACTTTGAGCAGGACCAGAATCTAGAAGAGACCCCAGAAAATGGACAGAGCCATGGCAAAAATCAGCTGCCTCCAGTACCATAAAACCTTCCTGATTTGGAGCTCACAAAATTAGAATTATCATTTTTACCTGGATTGGATTAAGTATCACAAGCTGATAGTTTATGCAACCTGCGTAATTATACCCACAGAATAATGTCTGCACAGATATGTGTAGACATGGAAAACACAGAAATTGTATTAAATATGTATTATACATCAAACTTTGGTTCTGATCTTGCAACAACGACAAGAAAAGTTTAGTGATAATTCATTTTAGAAACTCAGACCAGGGCGCTCCCTACCCCCTGCCGCTCAGGTCACCCCTCCCCCCATGCCGACCGTCCTCCTCCCCCCAAGATGTGGCACAACGTTGGGCGGACCCTGCTGGTGTTCGTGGCCACGCTGCTGATCGTACCGCTGCTGACGGTGTGCGGTTGGTATTTTGTATGGCATCTTTTTTTATCGAAATGCAAGTTTCTGCAGGAATTGGTGGGAGACACAGGAGCTCAGGAGGGAGATCATGAGCCCTCAGGCTCTGAGACTGAAGAAGACACTTCGTCATCTTCACACGGGATCAGATCTTCTCGGCAAAGGAGGGCACCTGCTGATGAAGGCCACTGACCCTAAACCTAGTCCCATACTAGTGAACGACTGAAGGCAGTGGGGAGCCTCTGTCTTTAATGACCTGGCTTTGCAGTTTGGTAAAAGATCGAAGTACATTTTTACTTGGATGTTAAGTCCAGTTAAAAGAAAAAGATTTATATGTAAGCCATATGAAAATAAAGGGAATTAAAACCAAATCAGACCACTGCAGATTTCATCTTAAAGATAATCTTTTGCTCCACTAGCTTTCTATTTACATACTTAACTCTGGCTCCCGGGCTTATTTTCTTGCACTGGTGTGGATCTGGTAAACACGACAGGCTTGAAAAACCGTGTTTTATTAATTCTGTAATGTATGTTGTATTTTTGTTTTTGTTTTCACATTTTACCTTGTCCGAAATTGGGATGTGTCTCATGATTACTGTGAACCAGGAGAGGGTCATGATGTAATTATCCCAGCCTGTGCGGGTGGGAACTTATTAATGGCTTGTCGCAGCATCATCACTATATTGTTGGTACCAAACGCGTCAGGTGTAATTGGCATTTAAAGACGTCTTCAAAAAGATTGCACTATGATTCAGCATTGAAATGAACACTGATTGTGTACAAGGGAAAACATGGAAACAGAGCAGTGGGGCGAACGTTTGGGGTTAGGGAAGCAGATATCCGGTGCTGGAGGAGTGACTGCCATTCCATATTTTCTTGTAAAGCAACAACAAAATGTTTAAGGGGGCCTAAGAAAGGAAGATACCCACAGGTGGATGAAGCTGTACTACGTTTTGTTAGCGAGATGTGTGCGAAAGCATTGCCCGTCACACGCCAAGCAATGCGATCGAAGGCAGGGGAAATCGCCAAAACCCTGGGAATAGACGAAACAAAATCGAAGCGATGAGAGGCTGGTGTGACCGGTTCATGTGCTGAGCAGGGTTATCTTTAAGGCATCAGACATTGTTTTGCTCAGAACTTTCTGCTGACATTAAGCAGAAGACAGTGGTGGAGTACTCTTTCAAGAAACACCACATCCCCAGTGCGCTTGATGATCCCACGGGTGCTGTTAACGTGGACGAAAGCAGACATCCATGGCTGTGATTTGAGAAGTGATTCAGCAGAGCTGGACCCAGAATATGAGGTGATAGTTATAACCCAACCAGTTACTTCATACACTTTCAGGTATGCACAAGGTCGATGTGTTAAAACCTGCTTCACTCTAAAAAACCATTTATTTTTTTAATTTAATTTAATTTAATTTAATTTAATTTTTTTTAAGATATTTATTTATTTGAGAGAGAGAGAATGAGAGACAGAGAGCACGAGAGGGAAGAGGGCAGAGGGAGAAGCAGACCCCCTGCTGAGCAGGGAGCCCGATGTGGGACTCGATCCCGGGACTCCAGGATCATGACCTGAGCCGAAGGCAGTCGCCCAACCAACTGAGCCACCCAGGCGCCCCTAAAAAACCATTTCAATAAATATAAAATAAACATTCTATGCGATAAAAAAAAAAAAAACTCAGACCAAAGCATTTATAATAATGTTCTTTTTTTAAAAAAAGATTTTATTTATTTATTTGAGACAGAGAGAGAGAGAACGTGTGGAGTTGGTGGTGAGAGCCCTAGAAGGAGAGAGAGAAGCAGACCCCCCACTAAGCAGGGAGCCCGACGTGGGGCTCGATCCCAGGACCCTGAGATCATGACCCGAGCCGAAGGCAGACACTTAACGGACTGAGCCGTCCAGGAGTCCCAAAGCTGCTACTATTATTTTTTAATTGTGCTAAAAAGCACCTAGTTCAAAATTGGCCCCCCAGCACTGCTGCTTTTATTTGGCTTTCTTGAAGGATAGTTTGCTCCCTGGCTCTTCATATCCCGTTGTTTACTTTTCCTTCCCTGTTCTTCCATTTTGTTCCCTGGCCTTTTTTGATCTTATCAGTCTCTGCTTTATTTCCTCTGGGGTGCATCACTTCTCTCACGCTGACACCTCAATCAGTTAGGATACATTGTTACCTGACAATTGCTTGATTTTCACAACTCAGTATAGAATGCTACACACATTCTCTTTGACTTGCCTATCTTCTAAAAGCCTTCAGGCTACATAGGAATCCTTTGGGATGGCCTTTTACTTATTTAATTTTTAAAACATTTTTTTATTACTGAAGTAGAGTTGACATCAGGATGGCCTTTTATTTTATTGTTTCTTAAGATTTCATTTATTTATTTGACAGAGAGAGAGAGAGAGCACAAGCAGGGGGAGCGGCTGGCAGAAGGAGAGGGAGAAGCAGACTGAGCCAAGGCAGATGCTTAACCGACTGAACCACCCAGACGCCCCCGGGGATGGCCTTTTAAATTCCCCTTAGAATCTGTTGCAGACTAGTGGTCAAGGAGCACGCATTCACAACCAACTTCTTTTCATCCACCAGCAGCATCTGGTCTGCTATACTGTGGATTAATTTCTTACTAGCAAATGGGTTTTTTTTTTTAGAAAGTTTTTTTGAGGGGGAGGGGCAGAAGGAGAGGGAGAGAGGATCTTTTTTTTTTAAAGATTTTATTTATTTATTTGAGAGAGAGAATGAGAGAGAGAGAGCACAAGAGGGGGGAGGGTCAGAGGGAGAAGCAGACTCCCCGCTGAGCAGGGAGCCTGATGCCGGGCTCAATCTCAGGACCCTGGGATCATGACCTGAGCCGAAGGCAGACGCTCAATGACTGAGCCACCCAGGCACCCCGAGAGAGAGAGGATTTTAAGCAGGCTCCACACCCAGCCTGGAGCCTGACCTGGGGCTCAATCTCAAAACCCCGAGATCATGATCTGAGCTGACATCAAGAATCGTCGGTGGCTTAACTGAATGAGCCCCCCAGGCGCCCCTAGAGAGTATTTATATGGTAGTGGAAAACGTTTTTCCGTAAATAGATACACATCAATAAGTACTAATGTAGTCAACAAAATATTTATTGAACATCATGTTCCTGTCACAATGGGGGGCAATGTTGAAGAAGAAAAAAGATAAAACCCTTGTCTTCGTTGACTTACAGTCTAGTGAGGAAGAGAAACAGGAATCAAATAATATATGAACAAATGTAACCTTGCACTTGTGTCCAGGGCCAAGAGGGAAGTACGTGATACACTGAAGACCTCCACTGGCCGACTTGACCTACTCAGTAAAGTTAGGGACACTTCCCTAAGAAAGTGTCACATGGAGAAGCCATGAGTTGGGTTTGTGACGTGTTATGTTGGAAATGCTCCTGAGGTAGCCAAGAAGAGATGCTACGCAGGCAGGTGAACGTAGGGGGTTCAATAGGCTGGTCTGGGCCAGAGATACACATGCGAGAGTATCGGAGTATAGATGACAGAAGTGGGATGTTAAAGATTGCCTGGGAGGGCAGAGCATTGGAACAGGAGAGGACACACAACAGTGATTTTCTTTTCCGACAAATAGAGTCACCATTTTGGATGTCCATGTGTTTGATCCATAACCTTCTTCAGGTACAAGCACTTTTCCTTGGAGGAGCCATCCTTCCCTTTCTTGCTGAGGTCAACACCCCTCCCCAGCTCCAGGAGTGGCAAGGACCTAATTGATGCCCCAGTCATATAACATGATTGTATACAACACATTGTAGACCACATCCTTGGCCTCAGTGATTGATTCCGGATGGTCATATGACCCAGTTCTGGCCAATGAGAGTCAGGCTGGAATATTTGTTTTTCTAAGAGCCGATCTTCATGGGGTTGCTGAAAAGATGTCCCATAAGTCTGGACCTGCTGGCAGCTCTCCGGCCTCCCAGAGGGAGGGCCTGCTTAAGAATGCAAAGCAGAGGGGTGCCTGGGTGGCTCAGTTGGTTAAGCGACTGTCTTCGGCTCAGGTCATGATCTTGGAGTCCAGGGATCGAGTCCCACATAGGGCTCCCTGCTCAGCGGGGAGTCTGCTTCTCCCTCTGACCCTCCCCCATCTCGTGCTCTCTCTCTCTCATTCTCTCTCTCAAATAAATAAATAAAATCTTAAAAAAAAAAAGAATGCAAAGCAGAGTCAGCAGATGGATAAAGACTGGGTTCTGATGACATCGGAGTCAATGTCTTGTGCATGATTAAGTTCCACGAGCTCATACATTTGCTTTCTGCTTTCACCTAGTTTAAGTAGGGTTCACTACTTACAGATCACTTGCAACTAAAAAATTCTTGACATAACCCACCAACACCTTTAAAGAGAATACCAGTAAAGTGCTTAGAAGGAACTAGTCCCCAAAAGGGTATCTGAATCACTAAGAAGTAGGTTGCCCCTGGCTACTGGGACTTCATTGCTAGATTTTTATGCCTTCCTATTAAAAAAAAAAAAAGTGTGCCAAACCACTGTAATGTGAATAATCTAGTGGACTCGAAACCAAGTCCCCTGATCAAAGGTGAAGAAAAGCAACATAGACCTTGCTGTTAATATAGACCAGGTGGGGAAAATAAGCATTTGAAGTGAATGCTGTTACAAAGCCACACTGTACCCAAGAATGTCTAAAACCTAGGTAGATAGGTTTATTCTAGAAAAGAAGCAGCAGAGGGCGCCTGGGTGGCTCAGTCGTTAAGCGTCTGCCTTCGGCTCAGGTCATGATCCCAGGGTCCTGGAATCGAGTCCCACATCGGGCTCCCTGCTCGGCGGGAGGCCTGCTTCTCCCTCTCCCACTCCCCCTGCTTGTGTTCCTGCTCTCGCTATCTCTCTCTCTGTCAAATAAATAAATAAAATCTTTAAAAAAAAAAGAAAAGCAGCAGATTTAAGTCTGTTTTGTAACACATTTGTGTGTAATGCATAAAATTTTTGAATTTTTTTTCTTCCAAAAGACAACATATACATACACACACGGATACTTGGTTCCCTGTGCTAATATGCACCTGAGGCAGCGCCCGTTCCCAAAACATCTTTTTTTTTTTAATTTATTTGATAGAGAGAGACATAGCAAGAGAAGGAACACAAGCAGGGGGAGTGGGAGAGGGAGAAGCAGGCCTCCCACTGAGCAGGGAGCCCGATGCGGGGTTCGATCCCAGGACCCTGGGATCATGACCTGAGCTGAAGGCAGATGCTTAACGACTGAGTCACCCAGGCGCCCCCCAAAATATCTCTTCTAATGAAGACACATGCTTTAAAAATCATGTTGATGGATGTTGAATATTAGGGAACAGAGTGGGCCCAAGTGTTTTTTTTTTTTAATTAATATTTAAAAATTTACAGCACAACCCGATTATCATGATTTAGATTTAGAATGTGTTCACATTTATTCCTTTTGGCAAATGTCTTTTAAATACGGTGATTTAAATTTTGCTATAAATCAATGTACAGCAGCAGAGGTAAGTTTGTGCTAAGTGCATTTCATAACAACCTCACAGAAGGGAAAAATGGCTTTGGACATATTTTTGGAAACATTTGTGTGTGTTTACTCAAGGGGGCACTTGTGCACTCTTTATATTTATGGTTTCTGCGAATTTCTTAATAAGCCTTGGCACCCTGCCCAGGGATATAAATGACTGAGTAAAATTTATGATCCTTGAGTATGATAAAAAAAAAAAGTCAGCACTCTCTTGTCGATTAGTTGGATTAAAGGAGACTGACAGAGGTTTCCTTGAATTGAGACAGGAAGTATCTTTTCAACTGCAATGTTGGTGGTGAGTTACCATCTGATGTCACGTTAATTCTCCTCATTTATACACATCCCACAGTCTCACATCTTAAAAGACCAAGATCTTGGCCCCGGCATTCCAACAGATCAAGTTCCTTTAATCTGTGTTTTTGCTTCCTCACAGGGGTCCTGCTGCTACTTCCGGGCTCTCCATTTCCCAAACCCACATCTTGGAGGATCTTCAAACAGCTTTTTTAATTCTAAGGATCTTGAGTGTAGGCACCGTGGCTGGTCGATTTGGCAATCCAGCAAACTGCCCTGAACATAGTTGGCACTTGTATTTGTTGAAAAGATGCGGGAAGCTCCCTGGATTCTATCCATGGTCCCAGAATGACCAGTCCAAGTGGCCTGAGTTCCAGAGGCTGGAGGCAGTAGAAAGAATGGGCAGGATTAACTCCCTAATCGGAAAGTGGGGGGAGGAAAAATCAGCTGGGAATAGGTATTGAGGGAAGACAGAACACATGGAAAAGGGATCCTGTATTCCCAACTCTGGGGCAAAAAAAAAAAAAAAAAAAAAAGAGTAGGGGAAAGTAGGGACCCTTCCTGAGTCCAGGAAGGGAGCACTCCTGATTTATGCTTCTCTGTTCTGAGAAACTACTAGGAATTGAATGCTTTTTTCTGGTAAACGTGTTGTTTCCCCAAATACAAGCAGGAAACTGTGGTACACTATGACATTAAACTCAGTATCAAATCCAAAAGGAAAAGAAGTCCTTCAGAAGCAAAGATCTGTTTTCCTGTCTGTGTGCAGAGTATCGTTCAGGAGAGCACCTAAAAATTACTGGAAAAAAAATACAAAGTCTGTCTTATTATTCTCCATATTATTTATGTATCTGCTTTTTTTCCCCCTGAATAATTAGTGCTCTCTTGCTTTATCTAATGTTTAGTAGCTTGCTTGCAGTTAGGTACACATTAAACTTGATGTCCAGGCAACCAGCCTACGGGAAATAAAGGAATCCAGTTGATATTTTTTTGTAACTTTCTTACACTTCAGCATTTCATTAAAGCTTCATTTTGGGGGGTGCCTGAGTGGCTCAGTGGGTTAAGTGTCTGCCTTTGGCTCAGGTCATGATCCCGGGGTCCTGGGATCGAGCCCCACATCAGGCTCCCTGCTCTGCGGGAAGCCTGTTTCTCCCTCTCCCTCTGCTGCTCCCCCTGCTTGTGCACTCTCTGTGTATCTCTCTGTCAAATAAATAAAAAATAAAAAAATCTTTAAAAAAAAAAAGAGTTTCATTTGGAAGAAGAACAGCCCAGGATCATGGGAACTGTTCAATTCACTTGAATATTCAAGAAGGAATGTGATATTAACTGTTTTATGCTGCACATTTAGGTTCTGGCACAGAATTCCATATGATTCACTGACACATGTCAAAGCATGGGCTTGTACAATTATCACGTGGTCACTTGGCAAACATTTAGCGCCTGTCTTTCATGTCTGAGTGCTATAAAATTTTCCTTTCCTTTTTTTTTTTTTTAAAGATTTTATTTATTTATTTGACAGAGAAAGACACAGCAAGAGAGGGAACACAAGCAGGAGGAGTGGGAGAGGGAGAAGCAGGCTTCCCGCGGAGCAGGGAGCCCGATGCGGGGCTCGATCCCAGGACTCTGGGATCATGACCTGAGCCGAAGGCAGACGCTTTAACGACTGAGCCACCCAGGCGCCCCTAAAATTTTCCTTTTCTGATACAGGTATGTAATGTCAGCAAACAGATCATTTTCATTATTCTTTATTTGATGTTGTCCCTCTGGCCAGTCCACTGCCTTATACAGTGATAATGGTCCCAAGATTGAGGCTCCATTTTTTAAGCCAGGGAGTCTCAAGCACTTTTTTGCTTCAGTGCCCCTAAGAGATATATCACCCTTCCATCGCGTCCCATGGGAACAGTTTCTGCAACGGTGGACCAGGGAATATGCCCCAGTGTCTGGGGGGTGGAGTGCCTTGCAAGTACCCCTTCCGATCCCAAAGATGATGCTGGAAAGCTCACTCTGTTCATTAGTCACTCCTCTAGGGAAAGGTAAGCGCCAGCACAACTGAACACACTCCGGGTACCAGGTGCTTTATGTACGTATGTGTTCTTCGATCCTCACCGTGCCTCATTGTTAGCCACATTCCAAGGTGATCAAGGCAAGCCTCTGAGATGTTAAGGGACTGGCCTAGGGCTCACCCAGATGGGTAGGGAGCAAGTTGGGAATTAGCCTAAGTTTCCCGGACTCCAAAGTCCCTCTCCTTTCACCATCACACTACCTCCTAACAGCTACTTCTAGCTCAGGTGTTCACGTCTTAGTCCCTTTGGCTGCTCTAAAAGGGTATCATAGACTGAGGGGCTTAAACAACATTGATTTCTCACAGTTCTGGAGGCTGGGAAGTCCAAGATCAAGGCGCCAGCAGGTCTGGTGTCTGGCGAGACCTGCTTCCTGGTACGCAGATGGCAGCCTTCTCGTTGTGTCTTCACGTGGTGGAGAGAGAAATCATCTCTCTGGGACCTCTTTCATGAGGGCACCAATCCCATTCAGAAGGGCTCTGCTCTCACCACTGAATCACCTCCCAGAGGCCCCACCTCCTGATACCATCACATTGGGAATTTTGACAGAGGAATTCAGGGGGACACATTCATTCCATAACATTCACCTTATATTTATTTAAGATTTTATTTGACACAGAGAGACGGATCACAAGTAGGCAGAGCGGGAGGGAGAGGGAGAAGCAGGCTCCCTGCTGAGCGAGGAGCCCTTCGCAGGTCTCGATCCCAGGACCCTGGGATCACAACCTGAGCCGAAGGCAGATGTTTAACCGACTGAGCCACCCAGGCGCACCCACCTTATATTCATTTGGAGGAGCTTGAGTGAATGTGGTATTTATCACTATATAGAACATTTTTTCCCACTTTGGAGGGAACTTAGGATGTGAATACATTAAAAAAAAAAACCACTCAAAAAAAAAAAAACTCCCCACTCTTGTTATGTCTGCAGGCCAGATTTAGCAGAGAATCTTTGAGAACTTATACATAAAACAGAACCAACACCGCCATCATTGCTTAGGTGTGGGAGCTGCTGCCCAGAGACCCCCCTGGCCCAGGGAGCAATACCTCCCACGTCTCCAGATGAGTGTTGGAGATGAGAGTCCTTCACTAGGGTATCTAATTTAGTGCTCCGCTGAAAGGAAAACCAAGGTGACCAGAAATAGTCTTATATACTGACTCTTCATACAGTTGAGAAATAACAGGTGGGACAACATGCAGAGTATAGTATCCAAGGTAAGAAAGAAGACTGAAATCACTAGTAGAACATACCTTAGGAAAAATGAACACACGTAAGAAAAATGGCTTCTCTTTAGAATTCAAACTGGTCACAGGATGAAGTCTAATGGGGGAGAGCATTCTGGATTATCTGGATGGGTTCCATGTAATCACAAGGGTATTTATAAGAAGAAAGGAGAGCCAGAGAAGATGTAACAGAAGCAGATTCAGAGCCATGCATGGAGCTAGGGGAAGGTGCCATGAGCCACGGAATTCGGGCGGCTTCTAGAAGCTGGGGACAGCAAGAGAGCAGATTGTCTCTTGGAGCCTCCTGAAGGAACCAGCTTTGCCAACACCTTGACTTTAGCTCAGCGAGACCCATTTCAGACTCCAGACCTCCAGAACTATCAGATAATATATATGTGTTGTTTTAAGCCATGGAGTTTGTGGTGATCTGTTATAACAGCCACAGGAAACTAATACAGTCCCACTGAGTTTTTCCTTGTACGGACAGGATAGCACAGCTTCCTGAGGCTTTACGACGCCCTTCAGGGCCTGGCCTTTGCTCATCTCATCTCCCTGGTACCCCACCCAGCACTCTGGGGTTTGGCCACCCTGGCCTTTCAGGATCTTCTGCCTTAAATTTTCCTTTTCTCTCCATGCAGCCCTGCAGTCAGTTACCTCTTATACATCCTACAGATCTTGGCTCCAAGGTTCCTGCGGACATCCATTCAAGAAGCGTTTATGCAGTGCTAGTCACTCTTCTAGGGGCTGCAAGGGACAACAAAACAGGAAGGGTCTCTGCTGTCCTAGTGGGGTGGAGATAGACTGTAAGTAAGTAGCCAAACGATTCAACAAGGTCATTCCAGATAGTGAGGACTGCTGTAAGGACCAGGTTGACACCGTGTTCATGAGTGGTGTTCAATGGGCTTCAGGGTAAGGCTCTCTGAGAGCAGCCTCCTTCCTTGGAGGGGTCTTCCCTGAAGCCACAGCCCCTAGAGCTCTCCCTCAATGTTTCTGTCACCGTGCTTACGTGGTGTTATAGACCGAATTGTGTCCCTTTCAAATCCAAATGTGGAAGCCCTAACCCACAAGGCCTTCACTGTAATTAAGGTTAAAAGAGGTCACAAGAGTGAGCCCTAAACCAATAGGAGTGAGCCCTAAACCAATCGCAGGGGTCATCCTTATAAGACGAGAAAAAGACACCAGGGATGTGTGTGCACAGAGAAAAAGCGAAACGAGTACATTGTGAGAAGGTAGACACCTGCAAGCCAAGGTGAGAGTTCTCACCAGAGACAACCATACCATCACCTTTCTCTTGTATGTCCAGCCTCCATAACTGCGAGAAAATTCTTGTTTTAAGTCGCCAGGTCTGTGGCATTTTGTTACGATAGCCCGTGCAGACCAATACAGCTGATTTGTAAATCTTCATCCCCTTGACCACTGTGAGAGCCACCTTACGAGTCTCCCTACTCCTCATCCTGTCTCTCCTATGACCTAGGGTCTGCACAGTAGCCCAAGAGAACTGTCCAGAATGTAAGTTTATGGCACTCCCAATTCAGATCTGCCGAAGGACTCCCATGCCACATAGAACAAACTCCAAATTCCAAATCATGGCCCCGCTCTTCTTTCGGACCTTTCTCCCCTTATACACACTAACTCTATAGACCCTTCCTGCTCCCCAGACACCAAGCTCCAGCGTCAGGGCCTTTGCACTTGTTCTTCCTCCGCCTGGGGCACACTCCCCATCTGTGCGTGGCTGTCACCTTCTGAGGCCTCTCCTAGTGACTCATCCCCTACCTTCAGTGTAGCCCTCCATTTCGGTCATGTCACCTGGCTTCGGTGTCCTGAATGGTCTGTGTCCCTGTTGTTCCACACCTCGCTCCTCTTCCCAACCCCAGCTGGTGACTCTGCCTTGCCCACTGATGAGCCCCAGAGCACAGGGCCAGGCCTGGCCCACAAGGGCACCTGGCTGTTGAAAGTACGGTGGGTGACGTGGCATTGAGCTGGCACCTGCAGGACAGGGAGCCAGGCCCCCGCGGAGCCAGCGCAGCGAACTAGGCCGAGGCGGGCCTTGCATCCCGGCGCTGCTCTGAGCGCCCGAGCCCCTTCCGTCTGGATTCCAGACCGGGGACAATATGGTGGCTCCGGGGCTCCCGAGTTCCCCCTCGCAGAGTGGGAAGCACCGGATGAGGGTCGGCCAAGTAAAGAGTCTCTCGGGGAGGCTGCCTGAAACCCGAAAGTGGGTCAGTTCCCGGTCGGACGCCGTTCTAACTCCCCCCCTCCTCCGCTCCCGGGCCGCCGCCCGCGGGGAGCACACGCGGCGCCCGGAAATCTGAACCGTGCGTCAACCAGCAGTCGGTGGTCGGGCCGCGCGGGCCCGTCGCCGGGGCCGACACCGCGCGCCCGCCCCCCGGAGACGCCCGCAGCCCGCACGGCGGAGGGGGGGGTCGCGCCGCCCGGGGCCCCCCGCCGACCGGTCCGACCCGGCCCGGCCCGACGTGGCGCCGCCGCCCCCCGCAACGACACTCGCGGGCGCAGCCAATGGCGGCGTCTCCCGGGCGCCGGGCGCGGCCTCCCGCCGCCAGAGGGCGCCGCACGGGCGCAGCGCAGCCGCCGCCGCCGCCGCTGCCGCCGCCGGTCGCGGAGGGAAGCAGCGAGCGAGCTAGCGCCCCGGCCCCCGCCGTCGCCGTCGCCTCCGTCGCCGCCGCCGCCCGCTCCCCTGCGCGCCGTTGTGCGCCCGCCGGCCGGCGCGGCCGTCCCCGCAGGTAGGTGGGCGCCGCCGGGCCCCCGCGCGTCCCCGGCCCGGCCCGCGCCGCCGCCCCTCCCCCGCCCGGCGCCCCCGCCCGGCGCGCGCCCGCCGCCGCCTCGTGCTCGCGCGCGGCCGTTAACGGACGCCGGGCGGGGGAGGGGCGGCGGCGCGGAGGGGCCGGGGCGGCTGAGGTGGGGGCGGGTCGCGGCCCCCCGGCGGGGGAAGGTCGGGGCGTGCGTCGCGGACCGGGCCCGGCAGCTCGGGGCGGACGCAGGCGGGCGGGGTCCCCGGGGCCCCCTCCTCTCCCCTCCCCTCCCTCTTCCCTGCCCTCCGGCGGCGGGGCGCCCCCCGGGGCGCCTCTGCGGGAAGCGGGGCGCCGAGGGCCGCCGCTCCCAGCCGTCCACGCCTGCATGCGTTCCCGGGGCACGGCACCTCCTCTCTGCTTACTTAACCCCCCTTCCCTCCCCCCCCCCGTTTATTTTTTCCATCGTTTGTGTCTGTTTGGTGACCCGGGTCCCCTAATCCAGTGTCTTGGGTTTGGGGGCGAGAGGGATGCGCGTCGAGTGCGGGGCTCATTTATTTCGGGTTAACCACCCCCCCGCCCGCATTTCTTTTGCGCGGGGCGCCCAGCTAGGACGCGCGGCGGATGGTTTCCTGTCTTTATTGGGGATGCGGAGACTGCCGGGTTTTAGGTTTCTTTCCCCACCCTTGAGGAATGGAGACCTGTCAGTTCTCATTAGCGCGAAGGCACGGTCGGGGATGGTCATCGCAGGGGTGTGGTCAAGCCGGGAAGCGCCGGCGGGGCCCGAGAGCTTGCGCCTGCGCCCGGGTTGGGGAACTCATCAGCGCTCGGGTATTTTTCCCGTCCCCCCCCCCTCCCCGCCCCCAGTGCTTAGAGATCAAAGAAGGTACCTGTGCTAGGTACCGAGAGAGCGGGGATCTGCTTACATTAGACCTGCGCCGCCCGGGAAGGGGGCCGCCCGCTGGCCGCACGGGACTGTTGAGCGCTTGGTATGTGGCTGGACCCAGCTGAGATGTGCTCCGGCTGAAAAAGACATATCTGATTTTAAACACTAGGTATGGAAAGGGGGGGGAGGGGAACAGTAAAAGATCTCGTAATTTTTTTGTGTTTAAATAGTACATGTTAAGATGAGAATATTTTGAACCTAATCGGGTCAACCAAAATAAACCGTTAACATTATTTACACCGGTATCTTTTTACTTTTGTTGAACGTGGCAACTTGGACGTTTGAAATTACATTTGTGGCTCGCCTTATATTTCTATTGGACAGTGCTCCAATAGAGCATCTGAATGGGGGCAGGGCGGCTGGGAGCCTGTGCCGTCTGCTTATCTTTTCCTGCTTCCTTGATGGCATGTGGCCTCCTGTCCCCTAAGCTCTCAAGAAGCCCCTGCCTCTTGCTTCTCACTCTGAGCTGAACTGAACTGTTAAGCTGATTGCAAATGAGGATCTTGTCCTCATTTGCAGAATAATGCAAGTTAATAGACCAAATTTTCTTTGTTGAAAAATTTTCTCTCTGCTGTGTATTGGAGTCTGGAAATAGTTGTGTTAGGTTAGAATCAGAATCAGATCGTGAATTATTGAGGATGAGTATTTCCAGTATTCTTGTGTGGGTTCTGTAAAGAGCATGTTAATTTTCAGGCCCTCTGCCACCAAAATGAACTGGAAAGCTCATGCCTTCCTCTGAGTTACTGTGACTTTTGCTTGGGGGCTCATCCTCTGTCTCATAACAAAGTATCCAGGAGAAGAGTCATTGTTTCAAGAAAGTGGTAGAACATCTGTGATGTTTCTCTGTCTGGGTTTTGTAGTCTCTGAGGGTTGCAATGTAGCCAGACATTTTTGTAAGTGTTACAGAGTGAGCTAACTGTTGCAAGCCAGGGTTGACAGTAATGTTACTTTAACTACTTTCTGTTTGTTTGTTTATGCCGTAACAGGGAGGAGGCTTGAGTCTGAAGGTAGAATTTAATCCAGACTGGTAACTGTAATTTTTCACTAGCAATATAGGAATACCTTTTTAGGAAAAATACAAACACTGTGCCATATACCCTGCCCACTTTCTCTTTTCCTGTGTCTGTCTTGTAAGACTGTTTAGTATTCAGTCCTTGTGTCTAAACACATTATGTTATGGGTGGAACGTATTTCCAGATGCAGATTTTCCCTGGACTGTTATCCTAACTCTGTGCGTCTGCTGTATTCCCGTGGAAACCCTCTGCTCTAAGTTTCTTTCTTTCTTTTTTTTTTTTTTTTTAAATATTTTATTTATTTATTTGACAGAGAGAGACACAGCGAGAGAGGGAACACAGGCAGGGGGAGTGGGAGAGGGAGAAGCAGGCTTCCCGCCGAGCAGGGAGCCCGATGCGGGGCTCGATCCCAGGACCCTGGGATCATGACCTGAGCCGAAGGCAGACGCTTAACGACTGAGCCACCCAGGCGCCCCTCTAAGTTTCTTTAAATGATGTTCCTTGAGCATGTCCCTGTGTGTGTGTGTGCAGAGGTGTTTATTCTGTTCCCCTGGAGTGGCTTTAAAATGCCTACCTGTCTGCCGGCGCTGTGTTTGTCTTTCAGAGCGCAGCCCAGGGCTGACTTAGACTACTCGCCTTCCTCCTGGCATCACTGCCACTTACAGTGCAGAATAGCATGGTGGATAAGAATTCTTGCTTGGAGCCAGGCTGTCTGGCTCTGAAATCTAGCTCTGCCACTTCCCTAGCTGTGATCCCGGATTGCTTGCGTCACTTCTCTATGTAAAAGTTTCCTCATGGTACCTACCTCTTGAGACTGTTAGGAGGATTGAATGATTTAATACATGCACAGCGCTTAGAATGATGCTTGGCATCCAGTAAGGGTGCTAAGTGTTAGCTATTGTTCTGTGTATACACTATGTGGCAATTACGTATCACTTACCGTGGTGTCTTCTGTTAATGGGAGCTAGTTTCTAAAGTTACCTTGTGAGGCTAAAATGCCACAGATATGAATACAGTGTCCAGCTACTAGCATTGCACATTGTACCAGACTCCAGTATAATCAGTTTCACCGCACAGGCACTGAGTAAATAAGGAATTATAGTGAAGATCCAAGGCACCTTTCCGCCTTACCTAGAACTTTAGAGTGAGTAACATTTAAAATCAGCTGATGGGAGAAAGATGAGTTGATGAGGATATTCCAGCTTATAAAATTGTAGATAATTTAATGAAGTTTATATTAGTTGAGTTTCGAAGCTCTCCCATTCCAGTTCCCTTTCATTTAGGGAGAGGTGTGTCTGCTGTACTTCTTCCTTGTTGGCGATGAAGGAAACCCATCATTGAGCTCCTTCAGGGGTCACTTATGGTCTTTCTCTCTGTCACTGTCTCTAGATCCCCACCATGTTGATTTACTCCCCACCTTGTTCCCCTGAGGGTTGGAGGCGGAGCCCACCACAGCCAGCTCTGCCTGCCTGGTCATTTCCTCCCTGGGACCCTACGTTGTCACGCCTGCCCTTTCATGTTAGGTGTTAACTCTTGGGCCTCTGAACTTTGTGTGAAGCATTCTCTTTATGCTTGGCCACTTCATTCGTTCTTGCATTCAAGTATGTATTGACCTGGATCCAGATATTGGGAGACAATCAGGACTAAGAAAGACAAGGCAGCTCTGGGAGTAAATAGCACAACAATTCAGGGGATAAGGGAAGGCCTCTAAAGGTGATATTTAAGCCAGGACCCCAGGGGGGAGAGGAACTCGCTCTGTGCAGTTCTGGAAAGTGTGTTTGGGGTGGAGGGACAAGCAAGCACAATGTCCCAGAGACATGGAGCCCTTGACTCATTCTGCAAACCCACAGAATGCCACTGTGATGGGAGCTGAATGTGTGAGTGCATGAGGGCGGCGGGAAAAGAGGTTGGGAGGATCCTCCTGGATCTGATAGGTCATGGTAAGGACTCTGGATTTTATTCTAAGGGCCTGGGGAAGCCACTGAGGGATTTAAAGCAGGGCTGTAACAACTGATTTGTGTGTTTAAAAGAGCATTCCTTTTAGTTTAGTGTGGGAAGTGGAGGGGGGAGGGGACAGCGGAGAAGACTGGGAGCTTAGAGCCCAGGCAGGGAAAGGAGGATATTGCAACATCCATGTGAGATGGTGTGATCTGTGATCTGGCTGGGGGTGGCGGAGGAAGCCTGGGAAGTGGTCAGATTTGGGGGGCCCTGCACATACTCTACAGTGTCACTTGGGGGATTTGTCAGGGGGCTGATGGAAGTGGGATGGGAGAGAAAGGAGAGGGTGGTGCCAGGGTTCTGGTTTGAGCAAGTGGTGAGAAGGTGGTTTCATTACTGAAAAGGTAGGATTGTGCAAAGGGTTAGGATTGGTGGGAAGGCCTAGGATTGGGACCATTCAAGTCAGAAGTGCTGAATAAATATCACAGACAGCCCAGAACTTCATATATGTTATGGCCTTACGCATATCAGCGTAGAAGTGGATGGTCATTGGGGCGCCTGGGTGGCTCAGTCATTAAGCGTCTGCCCTCGGCTCAGGTCGTGTTCCCAGGGTCCTGGGATCAAGTCCTGCATCGGGCTCCCTGCTCAAGTGGGAAGCCTGCTTCTCCCTCTCCCCCTGCTTGTGTTCCCTCTCTCGCTGTGTCTCTCTCTGTCAAATAAAATCTTAAAAAAAAAAGTAGATGGTCATCTTATAAATGCTGCTTGTACAATGGGTAGCTGTTTGGAAGGGAAATAAACGTATCCCTGCATCACTTCTTACAGTCAATTGGTGGGTCACGTTAAAAAAAAAATTTTTTTTTAATGAAACAAGAGTATTCAGGGAAAACATGAAGAATTATTTTATAATTTCAAAGTGGCGAAGGTATATGTGAGTGTGGCCGAATCCAGGCACCATGAAAGAAAATATTGATAAATTCAGCCACTTAGAGATAAAAACTTGTGTCAAAAAGTGTAAGAAACCAGACCGAAAGTCAAAGGATTGACATCAAAGTGGGAAGAACAAAAACAGCACCACAAAAGACTACTTCCCTCTCTACGTAAAGAGCTTTCCTGAATGAGAAAAGCTCAATCTGGAAGGAAAATGAGCAGAAGATCCAAGCACACAGTTTATGGGGAAGGAAGTACAAGTGACTCTTAAATTTCAAGAGCTGAGCAGCCTCACTAGTGATAGAAGGGCTGAGACAAAACCTCATCACATTGTCACACCACTGTCACCCATTTCTCACCTCCCGGTTGGCAGGAGTGAAGCACTGGATGATTGGTCGGTGAAGTGGCGAAATTGGGGCCAAACGCATACACCCTTTAGCCTATAGAACTTGTCGAAGATACACACATATGAGATGTCCTGGGTACCTGGTGAACTTTAGAGACTGGAAACAACCCAGATGTGCAACAGAAGTTACAGTACAACTGTATCACGGAACACGGGTTAAGGCGGCTTTTCCTGCGCCCTGGTAGGGAGTGACCTTTGAGGTTAGGTACGGAGAGACAAAAGCAAGTGCAGAACACATCAGGAGCCCCAGTTTGTATAAAAAATAACAGACGGGGCGCCTGGGTGGCTCAGATGGTTAAGCGTCTGCCTTCGGCTCAGGTCATGATCCCAGGCTCCTGGGATCGAGTCCCGCATCGGGCTCTCTGCTCTTTGGGAGCCTGCTTCTCCCTCTGCCTCTCTCTCTCTCTCTCTCTCTGTCTCTCATGAATAAATAAATAAAATCTTTGAAAAAAAAAAATAACAGACGCACAGGGTATGTTGAACTTTTTATTTTGGAATAATTAGAAACTCACAGGAAATTGCAAAAGTGGTATCTAGAGGCCCATGAACCCTTCATCCACTTTCCCCCAGCAGTGCCATCTTACATAATTGTAGTGGAGTATCAAAGCCAGGAAACTGAGATTAGAGAATACTGTGAACCAGAGTACAGGCTCTTACTCTTACTGGTTTTTACGTGCCCTTTTGTGTGTGTCTGTTGGCCTGTCTCTGCAATTTTATCCTATGTGTAGATTCACGGAACCACCGCCAGTCAAGATACTCTCTTGTTTCACAGACTTTCTTTGTCAGGACACAGAAGAGACCCTAATGGTGGGTGATTGCCCTCAGAAAGGGCATATGGGTGGCCGAGTGACAGTAGAGGAGACATTCCTTTTCAGTGTCCTAGTACTAAAAATCTTACTTTTTCAACAGTTTGTGATGCCTCTGAGACCTTTAGTAGAACTACAGACAGGCAGAGGGCCTCGAGCCCTGAGTGGTGCAGGAGGTCCAGGGAAAGGGGGGGGTGTGACTGGGGGAGAGAAGGGGCTCCAGCGAAGCCACAGGGCTCTCCTGTTTGGAGGCCAGCTGGAGTTGAAACCCCAGTCTCAAGGAGGCAGTATATACACCTGTCATGTGCTGCTGAGTTTGAATAAGAAAAGTGGCTGTTGGATTAACTTTATCAGATCCTTCCTCACTTTAAAATTGAGGCCAGGCTTTAACTGGATCCAAAAATAAGATGATGGATAAAGCATTTATCTTTTCTTTCTTTCAAAATGGGAGGGGGGTGTATTTCTCAGGTGAAACTCAGCTGTGATGGAAGAAAATCAGGACAGAGATTGCCAGGGGTAGGGGTGGGGCAGGGATTGGCTGGGGAGGAGGCCTGAGGGAACTTCCTAGAGTGACAGTAATGGTATTTAGCCAAGGTGGGGGGCTGGGGCTGGGTTATAGGACTGTCTCCTTTGTCAAAACTTGCCTTGAAATTTGTGCATTTTACAAGGGAAAAAAGTTTCTGCATTTTACCTTAAAAAAACTGTAAACAAATATTGAAATCTAGAGCAATGATATGCATGCTGACGTGCTAACTGATGAATTATAATTGATGTCTGCCACTTACTTTGCAGTTTATCAAAATAATAAGGTGGATTGATGGATGGACAGAGGGATGGGCGGATGGACAAAGATGGGCAGATGTGATAAACGGCAAAATATTAATTATAGAACATAGGTATGTGATGTTCATTGAGAAAGATTTTTAACTTTACTGTGTGTACAGTTTTTCTTTATTATTATTATTTTTTAAGATTTTATTTATTTGAGAGAGAGAGAATGAGAGAGAGAGCGCACATGAGAGGGGGTAGGGTCAGAGGGAGAAGTAGAGAAGTAGACTCCCTGCCAAGCAGGGAGCCCCATGCGGGACTCATCCAGGGACTCCAGGATCATGACCTGAGCCGAAGGCAATTGCTTCACCAACTGAGCCACCCAGGCGCCCGTGTACAGTTTTTCCTTCTTGGGGGAAGAAATCTACAAGAACATGAAATTCCTTATCCTACTATTTTTGACCATCATTTGGTATTATGTTCTCAAATCTTGAACCATGTAAAGGAGGCCTGTGTTTCATGCTATTAAAAGAGCCTGTGTCTTATTTCCACTTAATCACCTACTTGAGTTGTCAGCTCTTTGCCACCAGCCCTTTGTCCTTAAGAGGTCGAGGTTCAAGGTTTTCTGGCACTTTCTGGGGAAACAGCTCAAGGCTATTAACTCAGTGGATTATCATGATCCCCGAGTCCCTTCTTAGCTAACAGGGACCTCAGCCTAATTCTCCCACCTTCCTTGTACAGAGGTTGGGGGGAAGGTGTCCTGTTCTTTGAAGATGGGGAAGAGTTCTTGCTTTGGGTGGCCTTTTCTTTTGTCACTGACTTTCAGGCCTTACTGCTGTGAACCCCCTCCGCCCACAACCGAGTGCTGTTCTGGGTGCCTTTGAGCGGTAAGCTCTTGCTCTAAATTGGCCCCACTTTATTATTTTATTATTTTTTTAAAGATTTTATTTATTTGAGAGAGAAAGAGAGCGCAGAGGGAGAGGGAGCTCGATGTGGGGCTTGATCCCAGGACTCTGAGATCGTGACCTGAGCTGAAGGCAGACACTTAACTGACTGAGCCACCAAGGTGTCCCAGAATTGGCCCCACTTTAAATAAAAGAGAAAAAAGGCTTGGTGGTCCCTTAAGTCATCTTTCCAAGGAAGGGTTCAGAGGCTACGTAGACTTTTAAAAAAATACTTTAAGGGGCGCCTGGGTGGCTCAGATGGTGGAAGCGTAGAAGGCACGACACATAACTCCCATTGCCAGTAGGGACAGGTGTCCATATTTTTGTCAGTCTTGTTTCATTTCCACCCGCTCATCCCCCTTTAAGGTAGATTACCTGAAAAACAAACTCCAGAAATAATGCCATTTTCCTTCCGTGTCATGGGCTTTGGAAACATTTTATTTTGGGGCAGTTTCAAATATTGACAGAGTAGAAAGAATCTGTGTGTTTGTCACTGGTTGGCCACATTTTGCTGTTTCGTCGCCACCCCACTCCTTTTTTTTTTTTTTGGTTGTTGGAATATTTGATTTGATTTTTTTTTTAAGATTTTATTTATTTATTTATTTGACAGAGAGAGACACAGTGAGAGAGGGAACACAAGCAGCGGGGAGTGGGAGAGGGAGAAGCAGGCTTCCCGTGGAGCAGGGAGCCCGATGTGGGGCTCAATCCCAGGACATGACCTGAGCTGCAGGCGGTCGCTTAACCAACTGAGCCACTCAGGCGCCCCGATTTGATTTTTTTTAAGTAGACTCCACGCCCAGTGTGGGGCTTGAACTCACAACCGTGAGATCAGGACCAGAGCTGAGATCAAGAGTCAGATGCTTAACTGACTGGGCCGCCCACGTGCCCCGCTGGAATATTTTAAAGCCAATCCCAGATAGATCTTTCACATATGAAGACTTCAGTAAGGTAACAGCTTAAGCAGAAGATAAAAATATTTAGAAATGACAGTATTTAAAAGATGAAAAAAGATGATCACCAGTTACCCACCTTTGGGGCATTCCAACGCTTGTCCCCACCCCTACACTTTTTTTTTTTTTTGAAGATTTTATTTATTTATCTGACAGAGAGAGAGACAGGAGAGAGGGAACACAAGTAGGGGGAGTGGGAGAGGGAGAAGCAGGCTTCCCGCCGAGCGGGGAGCCCGATGCGGGGCTCGATCCCAGGACCTTGGGATCATGACCTGAGCCGAAGGCAGCCGCTCAACCAGCTGAGCCACCCAGGCGCCCCTCCACCCCTACATTTTGAAACCGGTAGATTTAAAAATAAAACTACCAATGTCAAGCAATAATGAAACTAAAACATTTCAGCTAGGAAGCCTGGGTGCAAGTTCCCCGTCCATCACGTGGGTTCAAGTGGGCGGTTTGTGTGAGAACCTGTCCTCTTAGGCTTAGATCCCAGTACTCATCACAGGATAACCATGCCCCCTCCTCACCCCTGCCGGGGGACATTTAACAAAGCCTGGAGGTATTTTTGGTTATCATACTGGGGCTATGATAGGTAGGAGGGGCGCTACCGGCATCTAGTGGGTAGAGGCCAGGGGCGCTGCTAGAACCCTACCAAGCACAGGGAGGTCCCCATAATAAAGGACTGTCTGACCCAAACTGCTGAGGTCAAGAAACCCTAGTTCAAGACCCTGGGAGATGGTGTTTTATCACAGGTCTCTTCCCTGTGGTTCTCCTTTAACTTGCTGGGAATTGCTTAATGAACAGTGATGGGGTGGCAGACACCAATAGCTTTGACTGGTGTTGACATTTGCCAGTGTTAAGTTGAAGGTAAACCCTTACTTCCGAGAAAATTCCAACTGAATGACTTCATTCAGACTTTTTATTCTATCAGTTGTATCAACAAGGATTATTTCAGAAGTTTGTGTAACAAACTTCTGTATAAGGTTTCCACTCTGCTTACCAGGAAGTCAGACTCCCTCTGAGGCAAGCGGATGTGAAACCTTTTCACTTCTGGAGAGCTTCCAGAAGCAAAACAAGGCCAGGACTGTTTTAGTAGCAGTTTATGCGTGCATGCGGATAGAAAGGGAAGAAGCAAAACCTGGAGCTGAAGGGATGGGGTGAGAAGAGGGGTGGAGGAAAATGACTTTTTCATGGAGATTCTCTAGGAGGAGCATACAGAATCAGCATGGCTGTTGAGCCTTAAAGGAGAGTGAGAACCTGATACTTCTGTGTGCTGGGCAACAGGGAACGTGCGGATAAGCCAGGATTCTCGGTGTCGGGGACACCAGAGTCAAGTCAGCAGAGAGGGACGTGGCCACAAGTAACTGTGGCAGGATCGCAAATTACGGGTGTTATAATCGGGGTCCAGGAGCCCTGTGCATTATGTAACTCTGTGCCTCATTTCTTTCCAGATCGATCATTTAGAAAGTGGATGTGTGGGGTAACATGTCCAGTGTGTCCGAGGAGAGAAGAAAAAGGCAGCAGAACATTAAGGAAGGACTGCAGTTTATACAGTAAGGGCCTGACTCGTACCTGCGTTCACGTCTCATAGTCCAGCTGACCCTTGAGCAACGCGGGGTGGGGGGCGCAGACCCCCCCCCCCACAATTTAAAGTCCACATATAACTTTTGATTCCCAAAAATGTAACTACGAATAGCCTACTGTTGACCGGAAGCCTGACCAATAGCATAAACAGTCGATGAACGCGTTGTTATGTGTATTATTTATTGTATTAAGATAAAGTAAGCTGGAGAAAAAAGTGGCAAGAAAGTCATAAGGAAAAGAAAATACGTTTACAGTACTGTATTATATTTATCGAAAAAGATAAAGTTATAAGTGGACCTGCTCAGTTCAAGCCTGTGTTGTTCAAGAGGTCAACTGTACTTTTTTATATTGGATTAAGAAATCTTAAGTCCGGTTTGTCAGTCCTCTTAATTCAGGTCCGAAGTTAGATACTTTTATTCAGCAATAATTTTTGCTCTTGTACTTTTGATTTCTTGTGCGTTCTGAAGTATATCTTACTGTCACTGATTTTTAGAGCTAAAATCCTTTAGTGTCTCTGAAAGTGTTAGACCGAGAGGAATTGGAACCTAATCACATCGGAACACTTCTGATGACTGAAAAGTGACTGAGAATGAACTTGCACGCAGGGCTTTTGTAATCAAACATTTCTGTTGAGAAGCTTGGGCTCTAACTAGCCTTCTTGAGCCTGGCGGGGACAATACAGCCCGGTGCTTGGGCGGACTAGTCCAGGCCCAAGGGCCTCTGCTCTTCCCGGGAAGGAGACCAACTTCTCTGTACTACAGAATCCCAAAGTATTAGTGGTTCTCTGCTATTTTACAACTTTTTTGGTATTTGAGGAATTATGCCTTCTTTTAGTAGAAGTAGGTTGGAGAAGAAAAGTGTTATACTTACTCAAGAGAATATAAAGGAAGAGTTACAGGTTCTTTTTCCCATGCCTACAGTTATATGTGAGTAATGGTAGTAAAGAGAGGTAGGTCTTTCAGACATGCTTTGAACCTGTGGCAAGCTAACAGAAGCTCAGTTTTACAATGACTTCTGGATGAACCAATCCTGATGAGAGCCTGATAATTACAATTACTTGGTTTCTTCTCCTTAGGTCACCACTGTCGTACCCAGGAACACAGGAACAGTATGCGGTAATGATGGGGAACACCTGCCTAAAAGCTCTGCAAGTAGCCTGAGAACTATCATGTCTAGTGGGGGTTGGCCAACGATGGCTTTGTGGGTCGAATGTGGCCCTTTGTCTGTTGCTATAAATAAAGTTTTATTGGAACACAGCCACACCTATCTGTGGCTGCTTGTGTGACATATGGTAGCTGAGACAGAGACCATATGGCCCACAAAGCCTGAAATACTTGCTCTCTGGGCACTTAGAGAAAGAGTTTGCCAATCTCATACACATAGAGGACAACATTATTGTTGGCACATGTGGACAGTTGTCCTATATTGTCTTTCCTCCATGAGTGTAGTTTGCACTAATTTTTTCTCTGAGACCTTTGAAAATTACTGTTAGCCTACCTCTTATTTCATTGAAAACAAGTGAGACAGATTATGTTTCAAAGGAGAGTTCACACACATTCTTATTTAGGAGAAGAGATGATCTAACAGTAGTAAAGGGTGCCTCGATCCTAAGAGGGAACAGTTAGAGATAAAACTAGTGAGAAACACAGTGAAAGCCTGGTTCCCTGGGTCTTAGACTAAAGGCCCTCATCAGTGCAGACTGTTAGTTCACCTGTGGCTTCTTGTCTCTGTGGGTTTTGATCCTTCTAAGTAGTCCTTCTTTCTCTCTGCCTCTCTGTCTCCCTCTTCTCTGTTTCCTTCTCTGTCTTCTTCCTTCTCCCTTCCCTCCATCTCTCCAAACAGATGTAGAATCAGAGAGTATTATGGTTAGAAAGCACCTGGAACAACTGTTCATTTTACAATTCATTTTATAGTCCTGACATTTACATGTGGAACTGGGTTCCCGAGAGGTTAAGTGTCAGGTCACAAGTCGCCTCCCTTGTTAAAGGTTGATCTGTTCAGTGTTCTTTATTACTTTTGTCTGCTTAGACATGAATTTCATAAAATGAGACTGAAGACTTGAATATCTGTTTTTGTACTATTTATCTGATCTTGACTTTTACAACGTTAAAGCAATGATAGAAATCATGAAGGAACTTTTACGTGTACCGAAACTTCAGAACTTTTATAGGTACCGAAAGAATGTATATACTATACTTCCTCGGTGAGAAAAAGGTTTAACATCCCCACTCCCAAATCAGTAATTGACCTGAGCAAACGTTTACAAAAGAGGAAATACAATGGTCCATAAAAATGTGGGACATTATTTGCAACTGGTGAATCACTAAATTCTACCTCTGAAACAAACAAACAAAAAAGATAGAAACAACAACCACCACCAAATGTGGGAAATTGTTGGTAATCAGACATGCAGATAAAAATGGGGACAGTTTTTCACCTAGAAATTAGTAGGGGTTTTATGTGTACGCATACGCAGGTGCACACATACTACCCCGTATTGGTGGGGGTGCCGTGAAGGAAACCGCTAGACGTGTTCATCGTTATTGCCCCTTTGGAAGGCAGTTTAGAAATACTAGTCAGAAGCCTTACAATGCTCATTCTTTGTGACCTAGGGTTTCTCCTTGTAGGAATGCCTCAGGCGCGGAGTTGGGGATGTGAACAAATATTTTGCTGCATTTCTCTTCATGAGAAATTGAATTTTCTCTTTAAAAAGCGAGCAAGATAAAGCCCTTGCTGAGATGGCGGTGGCATGGTCTGGGTTCCCAGTTTCTTAGAGTTGTGTTTATTGCTATGTCACGTAGAAGACTCGGGAAGTTTTCCGTACACAAATTAAAATTTCCTCATACCCTGACTTGTTCCGTAAAGGGCTTCAAGTGGTAACTTTCTTTTTTTAAGGTATATTTACGTGCTCTTGTGAGAAATCTTTTTAATGAAGGCAATGATGTTTATCGGGAACGTGATTGGAACAACTCGATAAGCCAGTACACGGAAGCTTTGAATATTGCTGGTTATGCAAAGTCTGAAGAAATTGTCATCCCTAAAGAAATAATTGAAAAACTGCATATAAATCGTATTGCTTGCTATTCTAATATGGTGAGCTGTGATTTTTTATTTTTATTTATTTATTTATTTATTTTTTAAAGATTTTATTTATTTATTTGACAGAGAGAGACACAGCAAGAGAGGGAACACAAGCAGGGGGAGTGGCAGAGGGAGAAGCAGGCTTCCCGCAGAGCAGGGAGCCCGACGCGGGACTCGATCCCGAGACTCCAGGATCATGACCTGAGTCGAAGGCAGACGCTTAACGACTGAGCCACCCAGGCGCCCGAGTTGTGATTTTTTTTTTTTTAAGATTTTATTTATTTATTTGAGAGAGAGAATGAGAGAGAGCATGAGAGGGGGAAGGGTCAGAGGGAGAAGCAGACTCCCTGCTGAGCAGGGAGCCCGATGCGGGACTCAATCCTGGGACTCCAGGATCATGACCTGAGCTGAAGGCAGTAGCTTAAGCAACTGAGCCACCCAGGTGCCCCCGAGGTGTGATTTTTTAAAACAGTGTTTCTAGAGAGAAAAAAACATTTTCAATAACATAGTACATTAAAAGTCAGTTTTCTATTTTCCGTTTTTAAGAAAGACATATTGACGCTTTTAGAGTGGCCTGAGGCTTTGAAAAATCAGCTTTGGATAAATGTTTCGGGATTTTAGAAATACTTTGTTTCTTGGATGGTCCTTAGAGTTGCCATGTGAGTCTGGCTTCTGGGCTGTGTCTGCTTATAAGAGAAGTAAGTGCAGGAAGACCCAGGTGTTCACAGATTTGTTTTCTGTAGTGGATTCTTCATTGGCTAGCTGTTTGGGAGTTATATTTCCAGTTGACTTTTTTTTTTTTTTAAGATTATTTATTTGAGAGAGAGAGGGAAAGAGAAAGAGAACGCGTCTGTGTGCGCGCACAGGGCAGGGGAGTAGAGGGAGAGGGAGAGAGAGAATCTCCAGCAGACTCCCTGGTGAGCTTGGAGCCTGATGTTTGGCTGGATCTCATGACTCTGAGATATAACCTGAGCCAAAACCAAGAGCCCGATGCCCAACCAGCTGAGCCACTAGGTGCCTCTCCAATTGACATTTTAATGAGTTTCAACAAAGAGTAACTAGTGGAGAGAGTAGGACAGGAGAGTGATGCCTGGGGCATCAGCCGAGTCTGAAAAGTTTTATTTCTTGAAGAGCTGGGGCTTTTATGGCCAGATGTTAACGTTTATCTGACCTGCATGATGGGTACATGGGGACTGATATTCTATGTACTTTTGTGGATTTGAAATTTCATAATGAAGATAATTTTTTTTAAATTAAATTTTTTTTTGAAGATAATTTTTAGAAAAATAATACCGCAAACGTAAGAGTTTAAAAGGGGGTGGGGGTGATAGTCCGGGGTCTTCGTTTGTTTGCATTTGCAAGAAGACATCAGTGCAAGAAATGAATTGTGGCTAACTTTCTTTGGTTTTACATCTCAGGGTTTCCACGATAAAGTTTTAGAAGAGTGTGATGCTGTCCTCAGTTTAAATGCCAGTAACTGCAAAGCTCTGTATCGGAAATCGAAGGCTCTCAGTGATTTAGGAAGATACAGAGAGGCTTATGACTCTGTAGCGAAGTGCTCCTTGGCCGTGCCTCAGGTATGGACCTCATTCTTCAGTTTGTTGGCTTACATCGTAACCATTTCCTTGCTTCCGGGTGGAGAAATGGCATGGAAAGAGTTAACATTTTCCAGCCAGCTGTCTGCATGCTTGAGTTAGAAGTGATCATAAAGCAAGTGTCTGGACAGAAGAGGAGTTATAGCTGTTTTGCCTATTTGTCTTCACAGTTAGTAAATACAAGCCTCCATTAATCATATTTTCGTTGTTCTTCTCCCTCCCCCCCCCCAGGATGAACATGTAATAAAACTGACTCAAGAACTAGCACAGAAATTGGGATTTAAAATAAGAAAAGCGTATGTCAGGGCCGAGGTAAGCCAGAGTTCTCTGCAGGAGGTATTTTCGTTTTGTTTTGTAACTTGGAGTCAGTTCTATTTTTAACTTAATTTTTTTAAATTAGCGTCTTTATTTTCTTTCAGCTCTCATTAAAATCAGTTCCTGGGGATGGGGCTACCAAGGTAAAGTGATTACTTCTGTAAGACTCATAGCTTTTTGTTAAAAAAAAAAGAACAGACAGAAGCATTGGCAGTTCTGCTTTTAATATTTTTGGTTTGCGTCTATTTTTGGGAGCTTTTTGTTCCTCAGACACATAATTGGCCAGAGCTTCCTGTCCTATAAAAAGAAACAAACAACTCAAGTAATATCTTTTACCCAGCATTTCCTGAAGTCCAGTGGAGCATTTTCCAGGATGTTCGTAGATGTTAGGTTTTATTAGAAAAAGTGGCTCAGAGCCGCATACTAATTTTGGGAGTCATTGGGTTAAACACAGTTAATGAGTTGTTTTTTAAAGGTAAGTCTTCTTGGAGCTGTTAGGATGCCATCGTGAGTTGGGGAGTGAGTAGTGGCTAGACTCGTCCCTCTGGAACGGGGATGCTCCTGAGTATCCGTTGTGAAATAGTGTCTACCAGAAGCCAGCGGTGGTGGAGGGCACCTGGGTGGCTCAGTCGTTAAGCGTCTGCCTTCGGCTCAGGTCATGATCCTAGGGTCCTGGGATCGAGCCCTGCATTGGGCTCCCTGCTCGGCGGGAAGCCTGCTTCTTCCTCTCCCACTCCCCCGCTTGTGTTCCTGCTCTCACTATCTCTGTCTCTGTCAAATAAATAAATAAAATCTTTAAAAAAAAAAAAAAAAGCCAGTGGTGGTGCTGATAGACTAGCCCTGCTTAGCCACATGGCACCGAATATTCCATTTGTTTCTTGGATCTTAACTGGAAGGAAGTCAGCTTTCTGTGAGAACTTGGCATTGCTCTCTTAGAGTGAGATTTGACAGATGGCTTGTAGCGTAGAATCCTGACAATACTATGATCCATTATTTGGTTTAATTTCTAGGCTTTGAACTGTTCTGTGGAAGATATCGAGCCAGGTATGTTTTCACTTGTCCTCTTCATCTAGAAAGTACCAGCTTTAGATATTGTATGTCTCGTAGTGTCGTCAAATAAGATTACCGTGTGGTTGTTAGTATTAAAGCAAGAATAATTTCGAAAACTACCTTTGTGCTTCTGGATGTGCTGGCAAGGGATTGATAATACTGGATGTCGGTAGGTGGTCATTGAATACCTCCTGGGGCCCAACCAGCATCTCACAGCTCTGGCCAGAAAGGGGCCTGGGCACTGTGAGAAAGATGCTTGTTTTCACAAGCGAGTATGTCTATTCCTGGGTAAAACAAATGACTTTTAGAATTATTTTTACCCTCTCATTTGAATTGCTTTTACTGTCGTCTCTCCATTTACTTTTATAATCGCTTCCCTATTTTCACCTAGCTCTTCATTTTCTCTCTTATTGGCTCTTGATGCTAGTCTTCTGTGAGTACACTGAGGATGAGTGAGTACGTTTCTATCCGTGTTACAGATTTATTAACTCCGAGGCAGGAAGCCGTTCCCGTTGTCTCTGTGCCTACATCCAGCTTCTCTCACCAAGTTGGAAGTGAGCTGGCCTCTGTTCCCATTATGCCCTTAACTTCTATTTTGCCACTGCAAGTGGAAGAGAGCTCTTTGCCATCAACAGTGTTGGCAAACGGAGGGAAGACCCCCTTCACTATGCCGGAAGCATTTTTGGATGATGGAGATATGGTCCTTGGAGATGAAATAGATGACCTTCTTGATTCGGCCCCTGAAGCCAATGAAACTGTTATGGTAAATTTCAGCATTACTCCTCTCTTTTGAAGCCAGGGTTAATTTTTATTTATCTCTTATTATTTTTATAGAGAGAGCGTGAGCAAGGTTGGGTGGGGGAAGGGTAGAGGGAGAGGGAGAGAGAATCTGAAGCAGGCTCCATGCTCAGCACCAATGCAGGGCTCAGTCCCGCAACCCTGAGATCATGACCTGAGCCGAAATCAGGAGTTGGATGCTTAACCAGCTGAGCCACTCAGGCACCCAGGCTTAATTTTTTTTTTTTAAAGATTTTATTTATTTATTTGAGAGAGAGAATGAGACAGAGAGAGCATGAGAGGGGGGAAGGTCAGAGGGAGAAGCAGGCTCCCCGCCGAGCAGGGAGCCCGATGCGGGACTCGATCCCGGGACTCCAGGATCATGACCTGAGCCGAAGGCAGTCGCTTAACCAACTGAGCCACCCAGGCGCCCCAGGCACCCCAGGCTTAATTTTTAAAAAATTGCCATGTAACTGTATTTTCAGCATTACCTGTAGGCTAAACTTTAGGTCTCTTACCTTAAAAATTACTTTTGTCCTTCTCTGGTGGTACCAGGCTCACGTGGTTATTTTTTAAATAAAATAGGAATGCTAATCTAGTAACGACCCAGTTTTCCTCAACACCTGTTGGAATCACATAGCATGGAAAGGATGTGTTAAAAATTCTGAAAAAGAGGGGCACCTGGGTGACTCAGTCAGTTAAGCATCTGCCTTCAGCTCAGGGTCATGATCTCTGGGTCCTGGGATGGAGCCCTGGTCGCTTGTGTGCACATGCTCTCTTTCTCTCTCTCTCTCTCAAATAACTAACTAACTAAATAAAATCCTTAAAAAAATAAATAAAATTCTGAAAAAGAATAGCCATTTGATATATATATATTTTTTAAAGATTTTATTTATTTATTTGAGACAGAGAGAATGAGAGAGAGAGCACATGAGAGGGGGGAGGGTCAGAGGCAGAAGCAGGCTCCCTGCCGAGCAGGGAGCCCGATGCGGGACTTGATCCAGGGACTCCAGGATCATGACCTGAGCCGAAGGCAGTCGCTTAACCAACTGAGCCACCCAGGCGCCCAGCCATTTGATATTTAAAGAAAAATACGTCTTTTGGATTAAGAGTTTAAGGGATAATACCTCAGGGTAACTGTAAAGCCAAGGTCAGGCTAGATCGGGACTGAGGCTTGTTTTTGTATGGCCTGCAAAATAAGAATGGGGGTCTTAGATTTTTAAATAGTTGGAAGGAAAAAAAAAAGAACAGTATCTAGTGACACATGAAAATGATATGAAATTCATGGGACGCCTGGGTGGCTCAGTCGGTTAAGCGTCTGCCTTCGGCTCAGGTCATGATCCTAGGGTCCTGGGATCGAGCCCCGCATCGGGCTCCCTGCTCTGCGGGAAGCCTGCTTCTTCCTCTCCCACTCCCCCTGCTTGTGTTCCCTCTCTTGCTGTCTCTCTCTCTGTCAAATAAATAAGTAAAATCTTAAAAAAAAAAACAAACAAAAAAAAACAACATGATATGAAATTCATATTTCAGCGTCATCAGTAAAGTTTTGTTGGAACACAGGCATGACCATCCACTTATGTATTGTCTGTGGGCTGCCTTTTTATTGCAGCAACACGATCCAATAGTTGAAACAGAGACTGTGGTTGGCAAAGCCTAAAATATTTACCATCTAGCCCTTCGCAGAAAAGGTTTACTGACCCTGCCATAAAGTATCTTGAAATAGCAGCAGCAACAATAGTAGGAGGAGGAGGAAGAGTGGGAGCAATTCAGGGCTGGTTTCAGTGTGGCTGAAAGAGAGAGGGGAGGTACAGTGTAAAAAGCAGGCACCCCGGGGTTTGAATCTTCCCACCTCTGTGGTCTTTGGCAACTTACTTCACCCCAGTTGCCTGGTCTGTACAGTGGCCATCATGGTAGGAAGTATCTTGGAAAGGTTAACAATTAAATAGATAGTATGTAACTTTCCTCAGTACTTACAAGGCGGGGGAGCTGTCAGTAAATTGTCACAGTGAGCGGGGAGGAGAGAGGCAGCGTTCCATTTGTCTTTGTGAGATTGTACATTTCACATCCCCAAGAAGGATGGTCCAGGGTGTCTGGCTTCTGCAGCTCCCTTCTCTTGAGCACCTTCCTTCTCCCCCAGCTCCCACACTACTCCTCTGGAATAGAGCCAGTTCTTAACGAGTCTCAGGGTAGGGTGAAGGGAAGGAATCAGAGGGAAATGAAACGTGAATGTAACATTTGGCTTGAAATAGTACTGGCCGTCACACCTTGATCCTTTTTGAAAGGTGGGCTTGCAGAGAACTAAGCTCTGTAGCCTAGATTCTTCTATGGAGGCTTGATTTTGATTTCAACTTTGTTACGTAATTACCCAGCGTAAGAGTTTGTGCCTATATGCTGATGTTCAAAGCAGTTCGGCCTACTTGTAACTGAGTTTCCTGGATTTTAATAGAATCTTTTTTCTTTTCTAGCCATCAGCGTTAGTCAGAGGAGCCCTGCCGGCCGCCAGTGTCCCCCCCAGCATACCCTTCTCAGCATCTCTGCTGGGCACCTTGCCGATTGGTGCAAGGTATGCTCCTCCACCATCCTTCTCCGAGCTGTATCCGCCTTTGACTTCATCCTTAGAAGATTTCTGCTCTTCTTTAAATTCATTTTCAATGAGTGATTCCAAGCGAGGTAAGAATCGAGCCATTTATGTAAATAATCCCAGTTAATTTTTAAAAAAAGATACTCTGTGTTTGGCAATTATTTAACTCTAGGGAGTTGGATTATTTTCAGGGTAGCTGAAAATATAAAAACTCAGTCTTCAGTTTTAATTTGTCTGGACTGAACTGTGTGCCATTCCGGAGCTCAGGAAGCATAGGGATACGTAGGGATGTACGTGGCACTCGTTTCTGTTTGTTTTCTTAAACAAGATACTTTGTTAAGCTGGGTGTCTATTGTTTTGGGGGGCAAAATGACTTTTAATGTTTTCTCCAAGAAAGGAGTACCCCATCTGAGAGAGTCATAAAGACAGGCTATCCTTTTAAATTCTGAACGAGGTAGATACTTAGTTACGACTAATTTCGGGTCAGAATTGTTCAGAATTAGATTATAGAATTAGAGTTTTCTGTTTCAGGCTCCATCCCTGGAGGTCACTGCCTGGTGCCTTAGTTTTTACAAGGGGTTGCTGAGTTTTTGGTCTGACTCCTGTTTCTGTAATTCCAGGTTTAATATATACTTTAAACAATAATGCTAACAATCTTCAAATTTTTTCTAAGGCATTGTTACATGGTTAAAGGGAGAAAAATCAAAACGATTGATTTCAAGAGATTGACACCTGAAAAACCTAAAATTAGTGTGAAACAGAAGGGCAGAGAGCATATTAACCGAGTGGTAGACTGAGACAGAGGAAGTCATTGCGCCTTACTAATTTCTTTCATGTTGTGACGAGTTCCGGCTTCATAGTTTGAAAAGGAGAGGCTCTGTTCCCATTTGGCATATGAATTATTTTCTTAGTCCTTTTAACTGGTCCTGCTCCGTAGGCCCTGCTTTAGCTCACGTCTCCAAGAACAGCTCTTTATATAAGTGTGTCGGAGGGTTGTGTGTGCCCTTGGTCTCCAGAGGGAAGTCCACTGCCCAGTCTGGGTGTCACAAGTGAGGATGGGGAGTAGTGCGGGGAAGCCGTAGTCAGCCCCTGAGCCCTGATGCCCTGATGTTCTTGTTGCATGATTAGAATGAGAAGGTCTGTTGAAGTGTTTTTATTATTTTAGATCTGCCCACCTCCACTTCTAGAGAGGGAACAGCGCTTAGCAGCAGTAATTCTTCCCTTTTACTTGTAAGTGTCACTTCCTCTTTTGTAAATGCGTCGTCGCTTAAACGTGAACGGAGGCCTTTTGCTTAAGTAACTGACTTACTGGAATGGCGGTGCTGGTCTCCCTTACATTTTGCGTGTGCTGGGGGAAAGAGTGGTAAAATAAGACTCTCCTGGAGCATCCGGTCATAAATGCTCTGTGTGTGACTGGGTCTGTCGCAGACCGTGGAAGAGGCTTTAGCTCAGCAGAAACCACAGGAAAGCTGAGATCAGGGCGGATAAAATGCGCGTGCTGTGCTGTCAAAGCAGAACAGTTACCTGTTACTTTTTTTTTTTTTTTAAAGATTTTATTTATTTATTTGAGACAGAGAGAATGAGAGACAGCATGAGAGGGAGGAGGGTCAGAGGGAGAAGCAGACTCCCTGCCGAGCAGGGAGCCCGATGCGGGACTCGATCCCGGGACTCCAGGATCATGACCTGAGCCGAAGGCAGTCGCTTAACCAACTGAGCCACCCAGGCGCCCTACCTGTTACTTTTAACAACTTTGCACGGAGAATCAAAGACAGCGGGGGAGGGGCCTAGAGACCCAAAGAGAGGAAAACAGAAAGAAACCATTTTTTTAAATAGAAGCACAGCAAGGGCAGACTAGTACGGATTTCAGCAGATGAAGAATGTCGTATTTTCACAAATTTGTTTCTTTCTTTAGTGATAGTGCAATATTTGTTGGCTGTTTTTTTTTTCCTGTTTTTTGTTTTTTTCTTATTCTTCTTGCAGATGAATGGACCAGGCACCTTGTTTGCTTCTGAGAGTTTCCTGGGAATTTCAAGCCATCCCAGAAATGACTTTGGAAACTTTTTTGGAAGTGCACTTACTAAACCACCTTCATCAGTGACCCCACGACATCCCCTCGAAGGAACCCATGAACTGAGACAAGCTTGTCAGATCTGTTTTGTAAAATCAGGTCAGAACCAAACAAAGGAGATGACAGTATTAATAAGCTAGTCCATCTGAGAGTTCTTAGGAATTTGTCAATAGGCGTGGAAAACACCAGCTATTGTGATTCTTCCAGCCCTATTTGAGTTCTTTCTTAGCAAGCAGCAATTATTGACTTGGGCCCCTTGGAGTCTAATAGGATAAGTCTAGTCTTATTTGATATGATTTCATTTATAGAATTATACGGAATGGAACATCTATCTGTTTTTGAGATCTTATTGAAATTTTTATGAAATTCTTTATATTCTACATACATGTTTAATAATGTGATCTTTTTTTTTCAAAGATTTTATTTATTTGAGAGAGAAAGAGAGAGAATGAGTGGGGTGGGGGAGGAGAGGCAGAGGGAGAAGCAAGCTCCCCGCTGAGCAGGGAGCACAATGACGTGGGGCTTGATCCCAGGACCCTGAGATCATGACCTCAGCTGAAGGCAGATGCTTTACCTGCTGAGCCACCCAGGTGCCCCAGGAATGTGATCATTTTCAAATAAAGCAAGAACGAGAAAAACGTTCTAAGACCAATATTTGATGTAATGTGTATAAAATTAAAGTCTTTTCTGTTGGTTTGTTTCATATCTTTACCCCTAAGTCTGGTGATAGAAACACAGTTTGTCTTAAACTGGATCCAAATTCATTTTCTTTCTTAGTTGTGTATTTAATGGTGTTCTTTACCTTTAGAAGCCATCAGAATTCCTGTCCTCGTAGTTAAATAAGGGTATGTTTTGAGGCTCCTGGTGTCGAATAAAACTTTGTGTTCTCCGACAGATAGCATATAAGAGGCACAAATCAGTAGCTTATTTACATTTGGGAGTTATAAAAATAGGGTTTTTGTGGCAATGTAATAATCAGTATCCATCTGTTCACATCTGCTTATAAATGTGCCTGTGAAATGAAACGTTACTTTTTGTGCCTTCGAGCAATCCTTTTTCACATCTTTTCCAGGCCCGAAGTTAATGGATTTCACTTATCATGCTAATATGGATCATAAATGTAAGAAGGATATTTTAATTGGTAGAATAAAGAATGTTGACGATAAATCATGGAAAAAAATACGTCCAAGACCAACAAAAACAAATTATGAAGGACCTTATTATATATGTAAAGGTATGTACTGTAATTACTTAATTGGCGTGCATGACATAAGTGAGAAGTGATTTGCTACATTTATTCTAATGGTTCCCATGTTACTGTTACTAAAAGTGTGGAGCTAGAGTTTATTGTTGCAAGTTCCTTGGGTTGAGACATTTGTATTTTTTTATTATTTATTATTTTTTTTACCTTTGTTTTTAACTTTTTAATATTTGAGCGAGCAGGTGTGAGCAGGGGTGGGGGGCAGAGGAGCGGGGAGAGAGAGAAAGAGAGAGAGAATCTCAAGTAGACTCTCGCTGAGCGTAAATCCCAACACAGGGCTCAATCCCATGACCCTGAGCCGAAATCGATGGTCAGCTGCTTAACCATCTGAGCCACCCAGGCACCCCTGTCTTTAACTTCTTACACAGTGTGTGTTTTCTCGATGTTTATGGAAACAGGCTTTGACCAGGTTTCAAACGGAAAACCGTCTCACACTTGAAGTTCCCAGACTTAGTCTGAACAGAGTCAGAACACTGAACTAAGGCTTTGACCAGGTTGCTCTTTGAGGTTGCTTTTGAGAGAACTTTGTGGATTCATTTTTGTCAGATCGCTTCATCTGAACGCGCTTTGAATGTCCTTACATGATTTTTTAAGCTTAGACGGAGTACATGAGGGTATCACAGTCTTTTCCCTGCCCGAAGTAGAAATAATTCAGGCTCTTGGGCCGCTGTTTTAGAGCCCATGCCATCCCTGTGCAGTAAGAGGCACGTCCTCGCTTGAAGCTATCCGCGAGTTGTTCGAGAAACTCAGATGGTGCCCTAAACATGCTTGATATTCACCGGCTTTGGAAAAACAGTGGCCATGTTTTCACCGTCTTTTAATTGTCTGTCTTTCTAGATGTTGCTGCTGAGGAGGAATGTAGATACTCAGGCCACTGCACATTTGCTTATTGCCAAGAAGAGATAGACATCTGGACGCTGGAGCGGAAAGGGGCGTTCAGCAGAGAGGCTTTCTTTGGTGGCAATGGAAAAATCAACCTCACCGTATTCAAACTTCTCCAAGAGCATCTTGGAGAATTTATATTCCTTTGTGAGGTACTGTCTCTGAGCCTTATTTTCTACTGTAGAATCGGTGAGAGTTTCTGACTTGCAAGTCCAGAAGTAGAAAATACTGAGCACTGGTCCGGCCATAATGGGGAGCATTCGCTCAGCCAGCGGTAGTTACTACTAGGATCCAAAAGAATATAAAAACCTCATTTTAAATATTAATCAGTAGAAGTATGTAATGTATAAGCATGTGCATAAGTATGGTACAAAAGTTCTATTTTGTATTATGTTGTTGTGGTAATTCTTCTTCTCTGTCTGTTCCAGAAATGTTTTGATCATAAGCCTAGAATGATAAGTAAAAGAAATAAAGATAATTCTACTTCTTGTTCTCACCCGGTTACAAAGCATGAGTTTGAAGACAATAAGTATGTTGGTAGTTTCTAATTTTTATAGTGACACAATAGATTCTGTTTTTAGATCCAAATAAAACCAGAGTAGTATCTCCCCAGGCATCTTAGCCCTGTTCTTCTGTTGTCGCTGTTTTGAAAGATGATGACTACTTAAAAATGTCTGTTAGTATATTTTGCTGGGAATTTTTAAATGAATTATTAAATTAATGTTTAATACAGAAAAGCATTATTGATTTGTAGCTTCTTATGACATGGATTTAAATATTTTATGGCTTAATGTGTAGTCATCTTCCCCCTCCTTTAATTCAACAGTTGTGTAAAGTGATTTATTTTTTCTGATAAAGACTTTTAAGATGTATTTTCAGTCTAGAGCTTGACCTGATGTATGTATATATTTTTATTTGTTTTCTTTTGAAAAGGCTTTGGCAGAACAATAATAGATCACTCCGTTTGTTTCTTAGGTGCCTTGTCCACATTTTGCGAGAGACAACAGTAAAATACTCCAAAATACGTTCTTTTCACGGTCAGTGTCAGCTTGATTTATGTCGACATGAGGTTCGATACGGCTGTTTAAGGGAAGATGAGTGCTTTTATGCGCATAGTCTTGTAGAACTTAAAGTCTGGATATTACAAAATGAAACAGGTAGGTTTGTGCATGATGAAGAAATGTCTCCTCACAAACCAAGAAACAGGCTCTTCACTCTAGAGACCACACTGATGGTCACCAGGGGGCAGGTGGGGGGGGCACATGAAATAGGTGATGGGGATGAAGAGCATGCTTATCATGATAAGCACAGGGTGATGGAAGTGCTTAATCACTATATTGCACACCTGAAACTAACAGAGCACTATACATGAACTCTACTGGAATTAAAATAAAAAAATGAAAAAAAAAAAAGGTCTCCTCAAAAGCAATCAGGGTTTGGCAGAGCAATATCAGAGACTTTTCTCTGTCATCGTGATGTGGCAACATAACTATTGATTTTATCCTTAGCTTTAAGCTGTCACTGTTCATTTTTAGAGTGGCTTATTTTGAGTATAACCTCATGTAGTGACTTGCTGGTATGAGTTCATGCATGTAGTGTGCTTTTGTGAGGAAGAGAGATTCCTCCAACCGCACCAAGAGCTGTATTTGTAAATATTCCGTTGTGAAAAAGAGTGATGTGACGTGCATTCATCTTTGGTGGCGGATTATGCTACGTGGGGGATAATGAGGGAATCGAGTCTGTGATTGGATGGGTGGACTGTTCATGCACAGAGGGAGAACCTAAAGCAAGGCTTGTACATTTCCCAGGTATCTCACATGATGCTATCGCTCAAGAATCTAAACGATATTGGCAAAATTTGGAAGCGAACGTACCTGGAGCTCAGGTATTTTCTCTTGTGTACTTTCTGCGTTTGGTATCCTTTCTGCAGCGGCCTTGTGGATGCCACTTGTTGACAGATGCAGTTTATACTTTTTTAAAAAAGAAGATTTTATTTATTCATTTGAGAGAGAGAGAGAGCACACGAGTGGGGGGGAAGGTACAGAGAGAGAGCGAGAGAAGCAGGCTCCCTGCTGAGCAGGGAGCCCGACGCGGGACTCGATCCCAGGACCCTGGGACCATGACCCGAGCCAAAGGCAGACACTTAACCGACTGAGCCACCCGGGTGCTCCGGATGCAGTTTATACTTCTAGTGCACTTACATCCTTACTGTTCACTGACTTAATGTGAAAAAAATCCCAAATTTTAGTTGATTGTAATAAAGAAAAAAAAATAGGCATCCCGTAATGCCTGCCAAGGCTGTAGGATACAGTTGTCTTACTCAGTTTAATTGGCAAAACAGTTGGGTTCTTGGGCTGTGGGGATCCTGGGAGTGAGGGAGGGAGACTGTGTCTGTGGTTCTGCTTCCCACCTGGCAGGACTGCTCAATGCACTACCTCCCCACCCCCAGCCACAGAATCCTAGTTATCACCCTCCAGAGCTGGCTTTCATAAGTTGAGGTTTGGTGTCTGTAATCTGCACCTATCATATTCTCTTGCATTGGGTGGAGAATTGGAGATTTAGTTATCTACTCAGTGTCTCCGATAGTGTATATAATGGTCAACTCATCAAACCAGACAGTATCAGAAATTGTATGCTATTATGCAAAAAGAAATACCTGGCAATTCAGTATTTTGTCCCCAGAAAACTGGTGTTCTCTTAAAAGTAAAACTTGTGTTTTAATTGTTTCAGGTACTTGGCAGTCAAATAATGCCCGGATCTCTTAATATGAAGATAAAATTTGTGTGTGCTCAGTGTCTGAGAAATGGCCAAGTCATTGAACCAGACAAAAACAGAAAATATTGTAGTGCAAAAGCAAGGCATTCGTAAGTAGTGTGTGAGTGTGTATGTGTGTGTGTGTGAGTGTGTGCAAACAATGCCTATTTCATAATTCTCTGTTACATGGGTATGTTACATAGAAGAAAAAAAGATTGACTTTGAAGAGAGCAGAGCAAAGTAGATAATGTAGGAGTAATTGCAAAGTGAAAGGGAAGAGATTTTTACGATTTCATAGATAAGAATTCAACAAAATTTGGTAGTGTCTTCTCTGAATTTGATCAGTTCTTTGTTCAGGATTCCTAGGGAATGTCTGTTAAAATAACAGGAAAGGAAATGACAGCATCATAAGGCATTTCTTTTAGAAGGGTTGAGAAAAAAATCTCTGGTCCTTCAGGTACGAACATTGTACCTGTCCCTTTATATTATGCCTTGTGCCAGTGTGTCTTTGTTTTTTCTGAACTCCATGTTTCTTAGGTGGACCAGAGATCGGCGTGCGATGAGAGTGATGTCCATCGAACGTAAGAAGTGGATGAACATCCGTCCTCTCCCCACAAAGAAACAAATGCCTTTACAGTTTGATGTACATACGTAACTTTTAAGCCACTTTTTTTTTTTTAATTAGGCATTTCAAATCATTAGAAAGTAGTAGTGATTCAGATTGGAACTTCAATGCTCGTCGTAATACCAAAATTTTAAATGGTCCTCTTGTTTTCCTTCCCCTTTTGTATGTGTGGTTCTGTGACAGTTTCCAGATTGACTGGGATTGGATGAGTTACTTGGAGAAAGGAAATAGATGGTGGAGTCAAGAAATAGTTATGGGCATGACCTACCTTATTTTTCAGATGAATTACTTTGGGAGTGAGTAGGAGAGGATTTCATTTAAACTTGATTCCTAGGCTTTGCTATCCAACTCAAGGCCTTCTGTTATTATGAACGCTACTGATAAGTTTCTTTGACTCAAGCAATGGATATTAGCTAAAAGATACCCCACTTTATAGGATTTTCTAAAAGTAACGCAAAGGAAAAATGGTCAGTGTTCGAGGCACACGTTCTTCAAAAACCCTTAGAAAGTATCAGACCAACTGAAGGGGTAGTATTTCATTCATGAGGTGGCACGTTTCTGCTCCATACCCTCTGCTGCATTCCGTGGTCTTGAAGGTGTGTCCAAGCAAATCCCTTGAGCCGGCTCTGGACTTGACTCTTCAAGGGAGAGAGTCTGGAGCGAGTCTGGAGGGGTGTCATTGTGTGAGCTAACAGAGACACTTGGAGCATTGACAGGCAGTAAACTTTCTGCCCCAGTGGTGGACAGAGGAGAAAACTGTTTGCCCAGAGAAGCAGAGCAGGTGGATTGCAGAGCCCCCTCGGAAATGATGCCCCCTCTCCGACTTGCCCAAGAGAGTTGAGGAAGAGGCAGGTTAATTTCCCGTCGCCCAGGGTACCTTGCGTTTTGTAAACATACACAGGTTACGAGGTCAGGCTCTGAAGGAGGCGGTATGTTTGTGTTTCATCCACAGTGGTTTTAGACTTGGGGATCTGAGTGATTGAATTGGTGGGCCTTGTAGGAGGGGAAGAAGGTTTGTTGGAACCGTGGATATCTTCGGCTTTAAAAGAGGAGATTATGGGTGTACTGCTCATTCTTTGTTAAAACAAAGGCGACTGAGAACGATTCTAATTCAGCTGCTGGGACTACTGATTATTCTTTAATCTTGGACGTGCTGTATTGCCGTGCAATGTGCCAGTAGCTCATTTCCTCTTTTTTTTCTACCATACTAGGTATTGCTAAGGGATCCTTTTTCTAAAAGAAGAAATAATACTCTGTGTGTGTATGTGTGTAGACAGTATGGTGAGGTGGAAGGAGAATGGGCTTCAGAGTCTGCCAGAAAGGCCCTGGTCAAGTTACTCAGCCTCAGTTTGCTCATCTGTAAATGGGAATAATTACGTCCTAGGGAAGATTACATGAGATGGTGTTATGTAAAAACCCAGCACAGTGGCCGGCCTTCTCCTTTATCTTCTCTTCTCCCTGCTCCTTATCATTGAACTTTGAGAGACTATGGTAAATGTTTCCCTAGTAATACCTGCCTAAGAACTTATTGGGGTTTCACTTTATGCAGAGGATTGGGGGCGGGGGGCGTTGACATTGGCCCAAGGAAGGACAGCTGCAGTATTCAGGGCTGACTGCTTTTAGATTTTTAGCAAAAACTGATGCTAAGCATCTGATATTATGTAAACTAATATATGGGGCCAGCCTCTGTTGCAACACAAAGTAAGCTAACAATTAATTGTACTAGAATGCTCTATTAAGACAAGTATATTGATGATATTTGAGAATGAGCTGTCTTGGTGATGGAGGTTTTCTCAGTTCTTGATAGTTGTGGTTCTTAGAGACATCTACATTCTGCTGATCGCTGCCACCTTATTTTCCTACCAGTTTCATTGTATTTACTTAGTAAAAACACAATGCAAATAACCAGAAGAGGTAATATTTGAATGCTATGTAACTGGATGGCCTGGCTCGTGTATTCATTGCCTCCAGACAATGCATATCGAATGAATGATGGCTGAGGTTAGCTACCAGTATGGGTTATAAGTAAGCTAAATGTCTGAGATTTTTCCTGACACTGTTCAGGACCTTTGGAGTAGTCCGTAGTTTCTTTACTGCCTCCCAGGAGCTGACAAGGAGGCTCCATGGGGATTAGGCAGGGAGAGGAGTTGCTGTCAGACTGAGGGGGCCAGAGATTTGCATTGTGGAGACCAAATGCTCTGCTGAGTTAAAAGCAGGTACTCTGAATAAGGGAGTTTGTAGACATTTTCTTATAAGAAAATATTCCATATCCTAGTTCCATACTTTGTTTTTTTTTTTGGAGATTTTCTTTTGAAAAATTTTGAGATAGAAAGCTTAATATCATCTCATGTATGTTGGGCTTAGAGTCAGTTTGAATTCATTCAAAGTAATCTTATGTAATAATTGTGTTACTCAGCGTTAGCACAGATAATGACGCTTATTTTGCTTAAATGTAAAAATTAGGCAGTTTTACTAACTGTACTCTTGTCTTAAAGCATATTCATATTTCTTTTATATACAGTTGTGCAATCATATTGCTTCTGGGAAGAAATGTCAATATGTTGGGAACTGTTCCTTTGCTCACAGTCCTGAGGAGCGGGAAGTGTGGACTTACATGAAGGAGAATGGGAGTAAGTTGCTGTCTTACCTGTGGCTTGACATCCATGACATCTAGCTTGCTGGGCAGTTTCCTTCCTCTCTGTACATGTGCCAACTCACCGCGAACCCAGGAAGTAGTTTGCATTGTGCCATTCTGTCAGTGGAGTGTGAGCCTGGCATCTGATCTGTGTTTGCTTAGGTCAGAGCTGGATACAAATACATGGGAATATTTGAATGGCACAGACGTGTGCCCAAAAGGTGGCCTAGGAAGTGCAGTCCTTCTTGACTGGATCAGACCATCTGCTCCGATTGTGAATAGGCACCCCCGAAAAGTCAGGTTAGAATTGAAGGTTTCCTCAAAGAGGCCTTCCCGGTAGAACAGCCCCAGATGCAGAGGCCCGAGGAGAGAATGTTTATCTTGGTCAAACTGCAAGTTGATCGTGGGAGTCTTTGAGAGGAGCCTCAGACAACCTTTCACTTTTGACCAGAGAGGTTTTACTGCAAGGACGGGGATCGTTGTTGTTTAATCTCTAGGAAACTGATGGAAATTTATCAACTGCTTGAGATCTGCAATCTCTGAATTACAAGAACCAATCAGATTGAAGCATGTCCCCTGCTGTGTTTAACCGGTGTTCACACTCAGTGACCTGTGTGGACAGGACTCCTCGCTGTCCTGCTTGGAGAGGGACATACTGTTGGGCCTTACTGAAGATGTCCTTGCATATCAGGACTGTTGCAGTGATTCCTGCTCCAACTGGTCTGGATGGCGAAGGATTTCTAGGTGGCCTCTCATCTTAGTCTGATGACATATTGTTAGAAACACTTGCGCAGGCAGCAAAGCCGATTTTTGACCTTAACCTCATTACCAGATTTTTTTTAGCACAGTGGTTCTCAACCGGGGATGAATTTTGCCACATATACCCGCCTCCCTTGGGAACATTTGGCAATGTCCGGAGACGTTTTTGTTGTCATGACTTGGGCGGGGTGTCCTACCGGCATCTAGTGTGTAGAGTCTAGGAATGCTGTTAAACATCCTGCAATGCACAGGACAGCCCCCCACAGCAGAGAATTAGCTGGCCCAGCAGTGAGGTCGAGAAACCTGGCTTCGCACTTGATGGTCATGCCGAATGTACTTGTTCTTACTGTAGGAAGCCCAGGACCTGGTCACGGTTGTGCTGTTGTAAATTGCACCCCAGCATGTGGGTCCTCAGGGACGGTGGCTCGACTGACGGGCTCCTGTCAGGGTCAGAATCTCGATCCAGTGGTAGTGAGTTTCTGCTCTTTCTTGGTAGACAGGAGTGTATCCGCTGCAGGCCCCTGAGCCGTGTTTAGTAGCCCATATGGTTGTGGGGGTGATAGTGTTTTACTGGGGGCAACAGGAAGCAGTGGGAGGTGCTTTTTTTTTTTTTTTTTTTTTTAGCAATACCCTTTTAATGGTTTCTAACTTTTCAGCACCCCCAAAGGGTCTTGCAAATGCAGGGAGTTAATTCATCTTGAAAGCTAATGTTGGTACTCTCAACAGTCCGGAATTAGGTTCAGAGTCATGAGGGTTTACCTCCCCCTTGGACAGGGCCCCTCTCCTCGCCTAATGTAATCCATCTCCGTTCTGCCGTCTTGCTTTCCTCTCGAAAATGTACGCCAACTGATACAAAAGGTGTGCATGATCTTGTGTGTATTTCAATGGTGTATTTAAATTTCCGCTGCTGAAAGTGATTCATTTTTCTTTAGTACAAGATATGGAGCAGTTTTATGAACTCTGGCTAAAGAGTCAAAAAAATGAAAAAAGTGATGATGGTGCCAGTCAATCAAACAAGGAAAACGGAAAACAAATTCACATGCCAACAGATTACGCTGAAGTTACCGTGAGTCCTTCGCTTCCACCACTGATGGAGCCTTTCCTTTCTTTCTCTTTCCCTCAAGTCTGGTACCCTCGCTGGCTGCCTGCCCTCCTCTGGTCTCTCCACCTCCCTCTGGTGGCCTTGGGCCGTTAACTTAAGTCCCCCGATTCTAGCAGATCCTTTCCTTGATCCTTTTGCTAACTTTGGAGCCAGAGAATTTGGAGCCTAAATGCTGGGGCCTCTCCTTACGAGCCTGTGGCCCTGGGCAGATTAGTGAGCATCCCTGAGGGGGGTCGTGATGGGTAAGTGAAGTAGGGTGGGTCCTGGACACTTAGGCCGATGCTGGGCCTCAGAAGATGCTCTGGAAATGTGGGTGCTAACAGGCCCCCCCCTCCCCCCCCGCATTGTCTCCTTACCTGCTAGCGTCTGGCCCCTGCCTCAGGGTTCTGTGGACACTTTAAGTCCTCTGTGGTTTTTTACTGTTTGGGTTTTCTTTTAAAAGTTTTTGTAAGAGTAAGGAGGACAGTATAATGACTGTTCTTGAGCCCACCATGTTAACAGTTCATTGTGTTTGCTTTTGTGAAATAAATAAAATGTTTGCAGATAGAGTTGAAACCCCCTTTGTCCCCCATCCCTGAGGGGCAAGATCCAGTGTGTATTTCAAAAATCCAGGCTATGTGTACCTGTCTTTGACATATTTATTCCTAAGCTATAGTTCTGCCTGGCTTGTGTTTTTAAAGAGGACATAGGCACATGTGTTATCCCGCTTCTTGTTTCTTGTTTTGTTTTTTGGCACCTCCCTGTAATTGACTCCGCTGGATCCGGGTCACGTCTGTGGCCTGGCCTTGCCCCCACGCGTGTGCCTGGGATGAACTCCACCTCCTCTGCCAAGGCACAGCGCTGATTCCCTTGCCACCTTTCAAGTGTGTTCCTGTGTTCCCAAAGCAGGGTCACCTGGACCTGCTGGGTTGGGAGATTTACCTGGGCTGTTTAATCAGGTAGATCTTCATCACCCCCGACATAGTGAGTCACAGTCTCATGGGAAGTCTCCAGGAATCTGTTCTTACCCACTTGCAAATGATGCTTCCCCAGGGCATTTGGGGAACACCGCCCAGATGCTTACAGCTTGCATCTGTGGTGGTCTTCCACTGACGTGAACACAGTTCCTTCTGTGTAGGTCTGTGCCCCGGGGACCGAGTCCTCTCAGCATCTGGGCTTCCCTGGTCCCTGGCGTGAGTCCTGGCCCATAGTAGGAGCTCATTTCATGTGCCCTGAATGGCAAGGCTGCTCATCCCTCTGCAGCTGGAGAGCTCCAGGCTTTCCCGTCCTCTCTGCTGGTCCTCACAGTGTTCATCCGTCCCAGGGTCCTCGTGTGAACCTGGCCCCTTGTCCTCCCTACACATGTCCTTGTTTGCACACCAGCCCCCGTCACCTCTCAGCCAGAGGCTCGCTGGAACCTGGCCGAATCCATTACCACTGCCCTCTGCTGCCTGTGCTCTGGCCCCCCTCCCAGTGCTGGGATCCTTTTCTTGGTCCTGTTTCTGGCCTTGACTTTGAGCTTTACCTTCTTGCCCGGCTCCGCCGCCGCCCCCCTCCCCCCCCGCCCCAGATGGGCTCCCCGAGAATAGAGTCTGGGTTTCTAGCCCTGGTGCCCTCCCCGAACCGTGTTTGGCCCGTTGAGGGACCCAGACAACACCCACTGATGGGACGCGTGTCTCCCGTGCACTTCAGGCGGACTTCCACTGCTGGATGTGCGGCAAGAACTGTAACAGTGAGAAGCAGTGGCAGGGCCACATCTCTTCCGAGAAGCACAAGGAGAAGGTTTTTCACACCGAGGACGACCAGTACTGCTGGCAGCACCGCTTTCCCACAGGGTATTTTAGTATTTGTGATAGGTACGTAGCCCCCGGAAGCTCCCGCGTGGGGAGTGCGGAGGTCACGTGACTCGCTCCATCATCCTGGCGGTGGGCAGAGGTTATGGGGGTGATGCGGTCTGAGAGTGGGTGCTTGGACTGGGGCTCGAAGCGTTAGTTGCTCCTTGGACGTTTCTTCGCTCTTCTGTGGGTACGTGAAAAGACTGACTAGCCTGCCCGTATGGGGTCGAGATGTCTTAAGATAACCGAGGAGAGATGTATGTTTGTTCCAATTTGCCCAAACCGTCTTTGAGTTGTCAGGGGTGAGTGGCCAACCACAACGTGCCCTGCAGGGGGTGTTCATCAGTTCGGAAACTGCCTCTGAATCCTGGCTGTTCCAGGGCATATATGGAACCGACTCAGGTCAAAGGAAGAGGTTACTATCGCTCCTTTGTTTAAGTTGCCTTAGAAAACGTTTTAGCAAAAAAAACAGATAGTTTTGAGTTGCTCCTCACTTTCTCAAATCACTGTCTGTATGTAATTTCCCAGTGCAGATCCACGTGATACCCCAAACTATTGAAGACATCTTTTTTTGTTGTTGTTGTTATTCTACATTTTATTACCATTTATATATTATTTTTTTTTTATATATATATTTTTTTATTCTTATGTTAATCCCCATACATTACATCATTAGTTCTAGATGAAGAAGACATCTTTTAGGTAGCATCACTTCTGATTTCTTTCTCCTGCATCAGGAAGGACTGCGGTCTTTCCTCCCCCCATCAATCAGTATTTCTCACCAAATACATTTAAAAGGGCTATTTTTTTCCACTGTAGATGTCAAGGCTATATAATGTTCATTTTTCTAGGCTTAAGATTTTGAACTAAAAGTTTTATGCAAATCACCAAGCTAGTGAAGCGCGGACTTTTTGGGTTTGTATAAATAACTTGGGGACGCTCACCACGCTGACTCGTCCTGCAGGTATATGAAGGGCACCTGCACAGAAGGGAATGGCTGTAAATTTGCACACGGGAATGCCGAACTCCATGAATGGGAAGAAAGAAGGGATGCCCTAAAGATGAAGCTCAACAAAGCAAGAAAAGATCACTTAATCGCCCCAAATGATAATGACTTTGGAAAATATAGTTTTTTGTTTAAAGATTTAAACTAATATGCTGGCTTTTATGTATGTTACCTAATCAAAGCATTGACCAGAAAAATTGAAAGTGTTCTAAGGCACGTAGCAGAGGAGCTGCAGATTTTCTGCTTGTATTGGCGTCTATCGTCCCTCCTGAGCAGCAACCCACAGTAGGTAGGAAAACGCGCTGTTTAACAGGTCTGGCCATGCTCTCATGGCACCATTGGCATCAAATGGCGAAGTGACCGCTACCCTGTTGCCATCTGTTGAACAGACTTTTGGATGAAGTGTGTTGGGGAAGAGGATAAGGTTATGTCTAAGACGACTCCTTGAGTTGGTCCTTCAGATAAGAACCATCATGGTGAGAGAGTAGACACTTGCGCTAGGGGTCAGAAGACATGATGGATGAAATTCTTCACATGTTTTAAATGGAACAAATTTGTTTAATATAATAAAGTTTGCTACTTATCTGTACGTAGGTTGCTAAAAAGGATTTTCTTAACTCAGATTTTAAGCCAAATAACCATTTAACACTAGTACACGTTAAATGGGGTATTTTTCTGTATTTGTATGTTTCACTATACTAAGGGAACTAAGGATAATGTGCATTGACACTATTTTGAAAAAATAATCAGTTGACTCAAATTTTATTTCTTGGTCTTTTGCTGTTTAAATGATGATTTTGAAAGATTACACTTGTACTGTTGGTATTGTGTAGTGTATGGACCAATATTGCCTGTAATAAACATTTTATATATAGATGTCTTTCATTTTTTGGTGTGGTCCTTCCCCCTCCCCAAAGAATTATTGAAACTGGGCCCTAAAATCACAAAGTTGGTTTTTTTTTCAACGCCTTTATTTTTTTATTTTTATTTTTTAAAGATTTTATTTATTTACTTGACAAAGAGTGAGAGAGGGGCCACAAGCGGGGGAGTGGGAGAGGGAGAAGCAGGCTTCCCACGGAGCAGTGAGCCCGATGCGGGGCTTGATCCCAGGACCCTGGGATCATGACCTGAGCCAAAGGCAGATGCTTAACGACTGAGCCACCCAGGCGCTCCTCAACGCCTTTATTTAAGCAATTAGTGATAGTATGCAAATTAGACATGATAACGACTTTTCACTCTGTCCTGCTCTCTCCCAGATTTGGGTTGATAAGCAGCTTCTCTTGTTCAGGGACATGTTAACTCTTCTGGGGCTCTTCTGTGTTACATTCAGATGCATGAGTAGCAAGGAGACAAACAGCCAGCTAGGATGTGGGCCATGGGTTTCCACAGATAACTGGCACAACACTCTCAGTAGGGCTGTTTTGGTTGGCAGGATGGCTGGCAGACACAAAGACAGAGCTAAGCTGTCCTCTGGGACCCTGACCTGCTTCAGAGGCTGGGACGTGGTGACCTAGGAAGAAGAGTTGTCGGCAGGGTGTGGGGTGGGGGGCTGCTATGTCCTGAGGATGTTACCAGTGCTGTGTCCTTGTTGGGGATGGGGGTCGGGGGGAGTGGTGGATGGGCTTGGAAGACAGGGATCTGCTGGGGTGTGATGTGCCAAGCCTTCAAAACCTCGCGCAAAGTCACTTCCTCGTGACACCCTTGAATGAGTGGGTTTAGGGGGGTAACGGAAAAGGGTCTTGGTTCCTGTATGTGAGTCCAGCCACCGTGGAGAGGAGGGTATAGCTGCTGGTAGTGAGATGAGACAAGTAGAACATCTAGAAGAACCAGAGGCTGCCTGTGACTCCTTGAAGACAGGAGAGACTGTTTTTCCTCCACGCGCGGGAAAGCAGTTGGGACCAGTTTTACTTGGTGGATGCATTAGGAGTGCATCTTATTTGCCAAACAGATAATTTGTTATGGGTGACAGTTTCTGTAGAATAGACTCGTAGTGTTATTTTTCTACCAGGTCTCTCTAGTCTGATGGCCCTCATTACATTTTTTCATCGTTGTACTTTCTTCCAAACTTCTTTTTTTTCCAGGGAGAAAAGCAGATGGTAAAAAGTGGTCTCTGGTGCTCTGTTTCAGTTAACAGATAAAAAAGTCGGTTGTCTTAACTTTTGGAATCCACGCTAGAAACTTAGCTTGAGATCCTGTGAGTGGTCGAGAACTCAAACTCTTTAGTTGGCCTGGAGAGATTAGAATATAGACTTCTTGTATTTATTGCAAGGGAAGAATAGCAAGTTCTGGAAAGCCAGTTCTGGGGTCCTGATTCAAGGTCTCCAAGAAACATAGCCACCATTGTCCAGACTGCCCAGGCTCAGGGCGTTGGCTTCCCTCCTCCAATTCCCGACAACCTGTACCTTGTCAGGCATATCCTGTTTGCTAAGTAAATGCTTAGAAGCTTTAAAAGTTAATGAGCATTATTTCAACATATACTCTCCCCGCCTGCTTCTCAGACTCCACCAACTTGATCATGGTGTAAAGTGGCTATGAAAGCTCAGATATGGGTTGATGTGGACAAGTTATGGCTGACTGAGCCCTGAAGAGCAGTGTCGCCTGACCCTGACGGCCTGGTGTGTTCAGAAATGAACTTAATCAGTTTCAGAAGTACATTCTGGTGTCAGAGCAGCATGGAAATGTCTAGATAGAGAAGAAGAAATGAACTGCCTTTTTATTTTATTTTATTTTTTTTAATTTTTTTTTTTTTTTTTTTTTAAGATTTTATTTATTTGTGAGAGAGAGAGAATGAGAGACAGAGAGCATGAGAGGGAGGAGGGTCAGAGGGAGAAGCAGACTCCCTGCTGAGCAGGGAGCCTGATGTGGGACTCGATCCCGGGACTCCAGGATCATGACCTGAGCTGAAGGCAGTCGCTTAACCAACTGAGCCACCCAGGCGCCCCCTGAACTGCCTTTTTAAATCCAGGGTGGTTTCCTGGCCTATGAGACGTCACCTTGCATTGCCACAAGGCATTGTGGGTCTTAAAAGAGAACCCACAGGCAGCAAAAGTTCTTTGGACTTTATAAAGGCCTGTGCCAATGACAGGTGTGTCTTATAGAAGTGTAGGGTGGATTCTGTCCTGGCAACCTACAGTGAATGGAGACTGGTGACTTTGGCCATATTTGTTTCCCTTAGTAATACACCAGTGACCTCAGATCTACACAGACAAATCAAGAGGGACTAGAAATAAGGTTAATATTAAAAAACCTAGAAATACGTTTTTTTTTTCGGCGTCTATAAAAACAAGGTTATATAAAACAGTATGAAAACACTGTATTACCGAGTTTGTAATGTAATAGATGAAAAAGTAAAAGCACAGGAACGGGAAGAGGAAACAGAGCTATATTGGAGAAGCTTCTGTCTCTTACTGGAATTAAGGTAGTATAATCTGAAGTAGAAATTCTGGAAAAAATCTATATAGTGATCCCCAGAGCAACTGCTAAGGATATACCAAAGAAAGGTTTAAAATAATTAATTAATGGGATACTAGCAAATATCCGCTTAATACAAACGAAGGGAATAAAGAAGGAACAAAAAGGACAGGAGAGGGGTGCCTGGGTGGCTCAGTTGGTTAAGCCACTGCCTTCGGCTCAGGTCATGATCCTGGAGTCCTGGGATCTGCTGCTCCCTCTCCCACTCCCCCTGCTTGTGTTCCCTCTCTCGCTGTGTCTCTCTCTTTCAAATAAATAAAATCTTAAAAAAAAAAAAAAAAGGACAGGAGAGCTATAAAACAACTCACAAAATGGTAGGTGTAAATAAGCTACCAACGTCCTGGGCCTCAGTGGTGGACACACTGAATGCCATGGCTCCCTAGCAAGGTAGCCAACACTAGCCACACCTTACATCCCTGGAAGCCAGGCACCAGGCTCACCCAGCTGCCCTGGGGCAGAGGTGAGGTCTCACCTTAGCTTCTGGTTCTCGCCAGGCCAAGCTTTTTGTTTTGTTTTTTGCCTGCAGTCATACTGCACTGGTTCCCTCAGAATTTTATTTGCCTAGTTTTCTGATTATTCATAATCACCTGCGGCCTCAGCAGCCGTGTAAGTATGGACTTCACTTCGCCCCAGGTACACTTGTCCCTCTCCCTCATGGCAGCAATTCTCTTCTGTCGCTCTCAAATCGCCGCATTTCATCCCTTACTGACTTGTCTTTTATAATCACAAAACTTTAGAAAGGACCTAACATTTAGAGTCAGAGATGTTTGAGAGAGTCAGCAGTAGGTCACTGGTCACCCGGGCAGCCTACCTTTGAGTCTGAATTTCCCACCTACTAGCTTTGTGGCCTCAATCAAATGACTTTTCCAAGCCTCGATTTTTCTTGCCATCTGTGGGGTGAGTCCAAGCAGCAAAGACCCTCCCCCAAGGGCCGAGGTGGTGGGAGATGAGGCTTTCGGGCACACGCCGCTTAACTGATGCAGATCGTGCACGCTGGGAGACTACAGTAACTGAGATTTAGTGAGATCTCACTGTGGGCCTGGCACTTTCCGTAAATCACCTCATTTATCCTCAGAACAACCCTGTGGGAGAGGTACTGCTATTACCCTCCATTTTACAGACGTGCAAACCGAGGCCGAGTGACCTCTCCCGCCCGCCTCACTTGCGGGACCCTGGACACCTCTCGTCCCCGCACCTATTTTCCCAAGGTTAAGCGGGGATAATTAACGGCACCTATGTTCCCCGGGGCCTGTACGGACTCGCGGGCACGAATGCCATCATCATCATGGCACTTAGAACTTAGCAGGCCAAGCGGCGACTCCTGGATGCCGGAGCTCTCAGATCCTGCGCTGGGAGGATCACGTCGTGGACTGGCCGGACGCTCGACCCGCGCCTGCGCAGACTCCGCGGACGGAGGGCGGAGCCTGTGGGACGACAGCTGGCGGTTGTAGGGGCGCCTGCCGGGAGGCTGTTCGCGCAGGCTCTGTGGGTGAGGGGCGTGGCCCGCCGGGGGGGCGGGGCTGTCAGGCGGTGTCGGCATCCGCGCAGACTCCGTGAACGAGAGGCGGGATCACCGGGGGGGCGGGGCCGCCGGGAGGGGCCGGCGTCCGCGCAGACTCCGTGGGCGGAGGTGGAGCTGCCTGCGCGGGGGCGGGCGCCGCGGCGGCGGTGGGGCTGACGTGGAGGGTCCGGGTTAGCGAGCGCGGCGTGCTGCGGGATTGGGGAGCGACGGGCCGGGCCGGGCCCTCGGGCCCGAAGCGGCGGCAGCGGCGGTATAAAGCCGGCGACAGGGAGCATGTAATGTCGGAATGCGGAGGCCGCGGCGGCGGCGGCAGCAGCAGCAGCAGCAGCGACGACGCCGAGGACGAGGGTGGCGGCGGCGGCGGCCCCGCGGGCTCCGGCTCCCTCAGCCCGGCCCCGGCCGGAGTGTCCTCGGCGGGCCGGCTCCGTCGCGGGCTGCGCGGCGCCTCCCTCATGGCGCGCCGGCGGCCCGAGCTGCTCTGCGGGGCCGTGGCGCTCGGCTGCGCGCTGCTCGTCGCCCTCAAGTTTACCTGCAGGTGAGGCGGCCCGCAGCCCCGGGGCCCCGGCCGGCGGCGCAGGGCCGGCTCGGGGCCCACAGGGTCCGGGGTTGGAGCGGCCTTCGCGGGGGAAGTGAGGCCTGGCTTTGCCTGGAGCCACGTACCCGACCCTGCTCAGCCTGCGGCCGTGCCCGCCACTTGCCCCGCGGGCCAGGCGAGGTTTTCGGGGGCTGCTCAGGATCCTTCCTTCATCCCATTTTAGCACCGAAGTTAGTGGGCCACGTTCTGAGCTGCTCGTCACCTGTTGGGGTTTCTTGGGGGGGGGCCGCACCTGTCACTTCTGCGCAGGCTGTAGGACCCTCATTTAACCCCCATCGGGTTTCCCTTATGCCGCGAGTGTAATGATTTACAACTGCTAGAGTCCCAGACCCCTTCGACAATTCGTGCACTCATCGATCTAACGATTATTCATCCACACGTGCTACGGTGGATAACACTCACCCAGGTGAGCGTTCAAGATAAAAATCCCACTCTCCTTTCCAGTGGGACAGGCAGTAAACAACTTAATATAATTTTAAAGGGCTTCTGTAAGTGCTCTGCAGGGAATAGAAGGAAGGAGGGTGGGGCAGAAAGGCCTTCGTGACCACGAGACCTAGGAAGCTCACCCGGGGAGGAGGAAGGGGCCAGCCCTGGGAAGATTTGGGGGAAGAGTGTCCAAGGTAGAGGGAGCAACAAGGGCAAAGTCGGGACGGGGCTGTTGTTTTACTGGAGCTGAAAAGAAGGCCTGGGTAGGCAGGACCATAGTGAACGTGAAAAAAATTAAAGTTACTGTGTCTCTTTTGGGGAAGGTACATAGATACAAAATGTACTTTAAATTTCAGGAGTACTTTTGGTCTCCCAAGTGCTCAGTGTATCTTCTCGGACTCCCAATTTGTAAGTCTCTGTTGCAACTGACTGGCATATTAGCCAAGAGGAAGATTTCAACTTGGAACATTTTTACGGAGTGTGTTAAGCATAGTATGTGGCCTCTGTTGTTAGAGAGGTGTCAGAGGTTTGGGAATTTTAGTGAAAGGGGACAAATTATGATAACTGTTATTGATCATTTGCCAAGTACCAGCCGGGTTGCTCATCCTTGGCACTTGGGCAGAGGAGCTGTCCTGTCCATGGTAGAGTGTTTAGCAGTATCCCTGGCTTGTACCTACTAAATACCCATAGCACACAGCCCTAGATATGACAACCAAAAATGTCTTCAGACATTGCCAAGTGCCCCCTGGGGAACAAAACTGCTTGCTTGAGCACTGCAGCTTGCTTACATCAGTGCATTTATTCCTTTAATACATCATCTGAGAGCCTAGTATGGACCCAGAAAGGCTCAGTCCCCAATAAAGTCTGGATATACTCTTATCCCTCCAGGTTATAGATGAAGGAGTTGAGCTTTGGTCATGTTACAAAACTTGCCCCAAATCACACCCACCTATTAAGTGGCTGAGCTGGAATTTGAATCCTTTATTGTTAGGTACTAGGCTCTTAACCTTGCTCTTTATCATGGGCTGCGCAAAGAAAAATATATGAAGTATTTTACAATGTGGAATTGCAAGATGTCTTTGGGTTCAATTTAGGAAGAGAGGTCCGTTGTGTGTGTCCATGTCCGTCCCCGACACCCCCCCGCCCCCCGCAGCTCCAGGGGTGGGGAACTTACTGACATCCGTTCGTCCATAGAAATAATGCTTCGTGTTTTTTCTGAAAGAACATGACTTTAAAAAGCTAAGAAAGTCCTTTGAGATTTGGGGAAGAAGGAAGAGTGTAAATCCAGTTATTGTGGCAGGCAGAGCAAGATCCCTACCTGCTTCGGAATAGGAGTGAGCCAGTGAATGGCTGCTTGCCTGTCCCTCTTCTTTCTGTGCCACTGGCAAATCTGGAGAGTCTTTTAATAGACTGAACTTGATTTTTTAGAGTCTTGTTTGATTGAATGGTGTCATGATACTGTTATAGACTCGAACATTTCTGACCCCCTTTTTCTATTTTACTTTTAAGATTGTTGCATTAATGAGGACAGAAGCTTATGAGAAAGTAGGATTTTTTTCAAAATTTTATTTTTATTAATAGCACCAGGCCTAAAATAAGGGACAGCCCTCCTCAGTGTTGGTTGCTTAGCTGAGTTCAAACCAGATAATATAAAAAAGGTTGATTTGGGGTGGAAACACAATAATTGTGCATTTTTGGGCCTTTAATCTTTATTTTACCTGCCTTTCTATTCATTGAGTCTCCTTGACTGCATCCTACTCCCTTTCCTTTCACCCTGATTTTGGAGGGAAAAAGTTGTGTGTCTGTATCTATATATGTATGTGTGTGCATATATTCACTTTCCTTTATTGCATTTTGTGATTTCAAAGCTGCTTCAGATCCTCTTCAGAAGGAGGTGTAACGTGCATGTTTCATAGAAAAATTGGGAGTTGCAACCCGCCATTTTTGCTTGCAACCAGCTCTTGAGTTTTTCGAACCTGAGACTGAGCCTTCAAATCTGCAGGAAATCTTTGATCTAGGTAGAGTTTCTCAAAAACTTGTAGCAAGTTTTAAGAGTTAAATGGAAACTTGTGAATGTTTCTGGTGGAGCAGAGGCAGATGTTTGTCTTCCCTGGTTAATGTTTGCTTTTCCATGGGCCACGTATTTTATCTGGCTGGTGTACTTTAGGAACCGCTCTGAACACGCAGAGCAGTAATACTGAGTGGATTATTATCCTTTGTTTGGCTGTCACAGACCTACATTTTCCCTCAGATTGTGTTATTTAACACTCAGCATGCAGTTTGACTAGTAGAAGAATCATCTCGAAAGAGGGAAATTTTGGAGCTTTTGATAACGTGTCACGCAGGGCCTTCTTCGTCTCTTTGCATGGCTGCCTGTCATTCAGGTCTCGGCTTAAAAGATCCCCTGTCCCATCACCCTGTTAAATTCTCCACCTAGCAGTGATCCTTTTGTGGGTTTTTGTTTGTTGGGTATGTGTTCGGTTGTGTGTCATCTCCCTTGAGAACATTTTCGTGCTTTCGGCTGTAGCCTGCATGCCTGCAGTGTGGTTTCTGAAGCATACTAACATTTGCTCAGTGAACATTTTTTTAAAATTATTGTGTAAGTGACTGAGTTTTTCAGGTTCTGGAGAACTTTTATATAGACAAAGCTCCCTGATTGAGGGGTTAAAATGGTAGTTTGAGTGAATAAATAGGAGATTTGTTAATACCGCTTCTTCATGATATTAATAATTTTTGGTTACAAATAGGGAAGTAATAGATTTAAACCTGTCTTAATTCAGGAAGCTAACACCTTCTAGATGCAGAGGAGGGCGTGGGATTCTTTCCTTTATGCTAAATGACCCAAGGCTCTTAGAGGAGGTAGGGTCTTGGGTGTTTAGGTTTTCCTTTTTGGTTCTAAATATCTGTCTGTCTGCTGGGCATCTCAGAGCCGGCACACTTTCCTTCTTGTTCTTCCTTCCTGCTACCTTGCTGTATTCTGAGAAGCCAGATTATCAAGTTAGTTTGAACACATATGTGAACATAGAACATAATGATATGGCCCTTAGGATCATGCCTAGTAAAGCAAATGAGCCTCTGACACTTTTATTCTGAGTGTTCTTAATTATGTCTATCTCTGTGGGTTGTTTTTTTTTTTTTTAAAGATTTTATTTATTTATTTGAGAGAGAGAGAATGAGAGAGAGCACATGAGAGGGGGGAGGGTCAGAGGGAGAAGCAGACTCCCCGCCGAGCAGGGAGCCCGATGCGGGACTCGATCCAGGGACTCCAGGATCATGACCTGAGCCGAAGGCAGTCGCTTAACCAACTGAGCCACCCAGGTGCCCCTATCTCTGTGGGTTTATATTTAATTTGCCTTTGCATATGTTCAGATGAGTAGGAGGGTCGGTTTGTTCGTTTCACAAATTATCGAACTTCAGAGGACCAGGCACCATAAACAGTGAGGCTCTAACAGTGAAAAAAATAGGGTTCTTGCCTTCAGGGAGTTAGTGATGTGGTAGAGTAAATAGGTAATCAGTAAAAGAAGTAAGTTACTGATTGTGGTGAGGGGTATAAAAGGCAACCAACAGGGAGCTGAGAGAAAAAAATGAGGTCTCCTACTTTGGGTAGAGTTGTCAGAGGAGGAGACACACCAGCCAAGATGTTTTTCTCATCAGCTTCATGGTGGTATATTTTATTTTCAGTAAAATTACACATTTTACATGTACAGACTACTTTTTTTTTTTTTAAGATTTTATTTATTTGACAGAGACATAGCGAGAGAGGGAACCCAAGCAGGGGGAGTGGGAGAGGGAGAAGCAGGCCTCCCGCGGAGCAGGGAGCCCGATGAGGGGCTCGATCCCAGGACCCTGGGACCATGACCTGAGCCGAAGGCAGACGCTTAACGACTGAGCCACCCAGGCGCCCCCAGATTAATTACTTTTGATAAATTTAACCACCTCCATCCTTTCAGTCAAGATAGAGAATGTTTCCTTCTCCCCAGAAAGTTTCCTCAGTACCCGTACTCTGCAGTCAGTGTTCCTGCCCCACTCCCCACTCTAGATAGTCACTGGTGTGATTATTTTGTTATAGATTAGTTTTGGAATTTTATATAATGCATTCATGTTATATGTATTCTTTAGTGTCTGACTTCTTCAGTGTAATTATTTTGAGAGTCATCCAGTTATGGTATGTATCAGTTCTTTTATTGTTGAGTAACATTTAATTGTAAGAATATACCCCAGTTTATTCTTTCACTTAATGAGTTACTCCAGCTTCTTTATGCTTACTATTTAGATAATTTATCTTTTCCCATCCTATGCTTTCATCCTATGTCTTTATGTTTAAAATGGGTCTCTTTTAGACAGCATTTGGTAGGTCTTGCTTCATTATCTAGTCTGGCATTCTCTTCCTCTTAATTGGGTGGTTTAGTCCTTTTATATTTAATGTAATATTTAATTACATATTTAATATTTGATATTGTTGGGTATAATCCTACCTTCTGGCTATTTGTTTTCCATTTGTACCTTCTGGTTTTTGTTCCTTCCTTGGTCGTTTTCTGCCTTTTGGGTTAATTGAATATTTTCTAGGGTCTCTTTTTTAATTCTGTTGGTTTCTGGGCTAAACCACTGTATTGGTTTTATGCCATGTTAGTGCAGATGTGTGAACAGCTCAAGGTGTTCATTAAGCTCCTTTCACCTGGTGGGATGCAGCCTCAGCCAAGATATTTTGTCTTGATGGGAAAAATAGTGGCAGCTCTGTGACTTCAGACCACTTGTTCATTCTTTTCTGTCTTCTCTTGATCTCTCCCTTTTGGGAACTTCAGGTACTCAGGAAGACTGTTTTCCAGTTAAAATAGGCTGATACTTTGTTATTCATCTTTATTAACCTTTGGATCATGATATCGTTAACCTTAAAAATTAAACAGTTATTTTACCAGAAAAATGGGTTTATTCAGAAATAGCAGAGAACTGCAATCCAGGACATGCAAGCTATGGCAAATCATAGGCAAGTCCCACAGACAAAGGAGAACAACATTATTTTATGGAGAAAGGGGAAGATGGGAGGGGTTGTTGTGAGTGAAAGTCCATGGGAGAGAAGCAAGAGTTTGGGGGGATAACAGTTTTTCAATGGCTGATTGCTGGAGTAGTCAGTCTTTTTGTAGGAGTTGTTACATCTTTTCCTGTTGGGGCTTGTAATTCTTTTCCTGTTGAGGATTCTCCTGTTGGAGTCTAATTGATCATTTTTTCCTGTAATTGACAGGGAGAGGTGCTGGCTCCCCCTTCTGGCCTCCCCACTCCATTTTAGTGGCTTCCCAATATATGTATCTGGAGAAACTACATTATTATTTGTTACTTTTGCCTGAATGCCCTGGATAAGTACAGGTCAACTCCAGCTCATAAACATAATGTTTTCTCAGAGTTGAGTCCATGGTAAGAATTTCCCATAGAAATCTTATTAGTGGTAGCCACGAGAGCTCCCTCTCCTTAGTTCTGAGCAAGCTCGCTGGCTGTTCTGAAGCCCTGGAGATCAGTGGCTCCTTTGGCGAGCCAGGCTGCAGAGAGGTGAGGGAGGAGTGTGTTGGGTGTGGGAGGCAAGAATAGGGATTATTCTAAGACCTCCTTCTCCTTTGCTCTCTGCTGCCTTCCCACCCCACACCTGGGGAGACAGTATTAGAGAGTCGTTTTCAGCATATTGGTCATGTCTTGCATTCTCTCAGCTAAATATTGCCTTAGCACAGCATATTTTTTACTCCAGGGTGATGTTTTAGGAACTCCATGTTCTTACTCAAGGGATTTTTCTCTTAAGCTTCAATCTCCCTCCACAGAAAGCTGTTTTTAGAAGAAGATAAACTTAGCAATCATGTTTGTGTTTGCTCTTTTGTAGTCGAGCAAAAGATGTGATAATACCAGCAAAGCCACCTGTCAGCTTTTTCTCCTCGAGGTCTCCGGTGCTTGACCTCTTCCAGGGGCAGCTGGACTACGCAGAGCATGTTCGCCGGGACTCAGAGGTGGTGCTGTTGTTCTTCTACGCTCCGTGGTGTGGCCAGTCCATTGCCGCCAGGTCAGAGATTGAGCAAGCAGCGGGTCAGCTTTCAGACCAGGTAATGCCAACACTCAGCCTGCAAATGGATGACTCAGCCCTGTGTGCAGGGCTGGTTGTTCCCAGAGAGACCCCTTACCCAGCTTGCTGACTGAGCCAGGGTGAAGGCCAGGAGTCTTACTTTAAAAAATTGTAATGCCTTCTATAAAGAAAAAGGATTTCTGATGGTAAGGGTCATAGTTGGTTAGAGGCAGGAGAGGGAGCAGGAGAGGGTAACACTGAGCTGTGTTTCCTTGTGATGCAGGTCAGTGTTCATCTCAGGGTGCCATGCTGTTTGGTTTCAATGCTGAAAAGCCTAGTTGAATATCCATTGGATACTTGTCCATGAGTTATTTTCTTTTTCTTTCTTTCTTTTTTTTTTAATATTCACATTATTTATTTGAGAGAGAGAATGCATGCGTGCATGTGCATGGGGTTGGGGTAAGTAGGGAGGGACAGAGAGAATCTTAAGCAGGTTCCATGCCCAGCATGGACCCCGATGCAGGGCTGGATCTCACCAGCCTGAGATCATGGCCTGAGCCGAAACCAAGAGTCAGACTAAGCTAACCAGGTGCCCTGCTGTAAGACAGATTTATATGTCATGACTACAATGTAACATACTGACATTTTAAAAATACTTGGACCAAAAAAATAAATAAATAAATAAAAGTAAAAATAAAAAAATAAAAATACTTGGACCAGAACTATATGCAACAAATACTTAATGAAGGTTAACCTTTGTGCTAGACCAAAGGGCTGCACAAATGATTCATCTATATGGCAGTGGTTTTCAACCCAGTGGATCCCAGTTGCCTTTTATAAAACAAATATTTTATGAGGTGTCTTTTGCTGTCCTGAAAAGGAATTCATAGATGATAAAACTTCCCTACACATTAAATTGCAAAAGAGCCAATCTACTAATTATAAAGGTGGGGGAAACAAAGGTAACACAATCAGGTCATGTGTGTTTCAGAATGTAAATGCTGGGGCAAAATAGGTCCTGGTCCCTTTATGGAGAACTTTTGGGGTCAGACTGGTAAAGGTGTGTTGTGTTAGAGACTCAGGTATCATGGGGACACTGCTCTCACTGATTCGAGTTTCCTAAGCGGTAAACAGCTCTTGGTAAAGGCTGGAACCAAACAAAGTAATTTCTGCCTTGGGTTTACATAGGAGTTGCCTTCCCAAGAAATTCGGTGAATACAAAAACCATACTTTGAATTCACATATGAAATGGAATTAGGTCCTGGGCTTGATTACTAACAGGCAGGTTTTCTCCAGCCTCATTGTTGGGCAGGACATTTCAAACTGCCCTGGGGTGCTGGGGATAACTCTTCCCTGTGCAACGCAGTTTCGAGCATCGTGGGCTGTCTCCCACAGTGCCTGCCCACCCCATGCCCTGTAGCTTCCCAGTCAGTCACTGCAACAAGCAGAAGAGATCGCACAGATTTCTAAAAGGCTGCTGCTGAGAACCACTCATCTGAGGTAATTTATGCAGGCAGCTGAGTTCCAGAAGTTTCTTTGGAACTCTGGGTTGGTTTTTCTTAGAAACAATGTTATAAATGCTGGTGAGGCTTTCTGCCCAACCTAGCAAAGCCTTTTGAACCATTATAGATCCCTGAATGTGGTGCAAAGTACTTTTTAAATCTAGTTCTTCATTAGAACTCTTCATTGCCTGGGACACTGGTTCTGAGGGGGTTGTGATTTTGTGTTCCGACTTTGGACCCATGGGATCGATCAGTTCCCAGTACTCCCTTTATCCCCCTCCCCCTTTAAAAATGACTAATAATAGGGGCGCCAGGCTGGCTCAGTTGGTAAAGCATGTGACTCTTGATCTTAGGTTCGTGAGTTCAAGCCTCACATTGGGCAGTAGAGCTAACTTAAAAAAAAAAAAAGGTAATAATAACCAAACTGGCAGACATTTCCAGGGAGGAAGCAGGAACTCTAATGGAGCTCTGGGAGGCAAGCGATAGGTTAGCATAAAAGAAGTCGCCCCTTCATTCCCCAGGCATTGCCCAAGTTTTCTGAATTAAGAGAACATGTGGGGAACAAGGAGGAAATCTGTGTTTAGGGCAGGTGTCAGTTCCTTGTTACCGTATTGTGAGCTGAAGCAGCGGTGTCCTTCTGAGTGAGTTTCGGAGTGGCGTTCTGGTGTACTGGGCCCTGTGCAGTTTCTCATGACAGCTCTGCACACTGGCCCTGGCGTCCCTGTGCTTGGAAGCAGGACCTCAGACTTGGATGGTGGAGTGGTTGGCTAAGGATCACATGACAAGTGGTGAAGGTTATAGTGCCATCCACAGCTAACGGGCACTGCTTTTTTCAAATGTTTTTTCCAGCTCCTTCCAAATGGAGAGCTTATTATTCTGTGTTCTCACTAGGGAAAAGGAGGGGGTTTATTTTTGGAAACAGGCAAAAATCGTTTGAGCCACATTGCTTTAAGTAAAATTAGCAAACGTGGTAGATTGTGCCCTATTTTTGAATAAAAAAATGAGATGTCGCCTTTAAGTAAAGATATCGTTGTTTTCCTTTCTCATAAATGGACTCTAAAAGGAGCTCTAAAGAGCTTCCACGAAGTTTTGAGCAATATTGCTATTTACGACGTGTAAGGAAGGCCTCTAAAAGTGACTTTTCATTTGTAATCTTCATATTTTTTCAATATTACTATGAAAATTTCTTCACATAGCAAAGGTAAAGGAATTGTATATATGATTGCCAGTTAAATGTTGTTAATGACATTTTATTTTGCTTATTTGATCATGTATTTATTTCTCTTACTATTCCTCTAGTCAGTGGTTCTCACCTAGAGGAAATTTTCTCCCCCAGGGGACTTTCGGCAGCATTTGGAGCTATTTTTGGGGATCACTATTGAGGGGGGGACGCTGCTGGCATGTAGTGGGTACAGGCCAAGAATACTGCTAAACCCTACAACCAGTGTGTAGGACTGCCCCTCAGCAAAGACACACATACAGAAAGCCTCCTACCAGTGGAAGGCCAAAATAGCAGTAGTGCTGAAGTTGAGAAACCCTGCTCTAATCTATGAACCCATCTTCTTTGGGGTACTTTTCCAAGTAGATTGGAGACACAGTGACACTTCTCCTGAAATATCTTAGCATCTACTTATAAATATGTGTTTAATTTGTATTTTTGCTGCTTAATACTACATTTTAGAGCATAGCTTTAATTATCTTATTCTTACTGGTTTTTAATGTAGTTGTTAAAAATGGCTTTTGATATTTGTGACGTTTTATTTGCAGCTAACATTTTTTTTCCTTCTCCCATGCTCAGTTTGACTGTCAAAAGATATCCTTCCATTGAGTTTTAGTGTAATCATGCTTAGAAAAAGCTCACTGGTGCTCATTCACTTTAGAATTCAAAGCAAATCATTTCCCTCTTGGACTAGACTGTAAAATACTGGTAAAATACTAGAGTCCTAGCTAGACACCATAGATGAAAGTCTGTCTTTTTTTTTTGTGGTGGTAGATGATGACCTTCTTTGAATACCGGAGATAATTTTTTTCTCACTTTCTGTTTTGGAGAGGAATAGTTCCATTTCTATGATTTTTATCTTTAAAATCTTGGTAATTTTTCAGTTGTTATTCATAGTCATTTGAAACCTTTTTTGGCTCTGCAGGTGTTGTTTGTGGCAATTAACTGTTGGTGGAACCAGGGGAAATGCAGAAAACAGAAGCATTTCTTTTATTTCCCTGTGATATATCTGTATCATCGGAGGTAAGAATTAGTTTTCTAATTCCAGTTACGTTCCGAAGTGAATTTTTTTTCTGTTTAAAAGTATTAGATATTCACTGTAGGAAATTGAGAAAGTACAGATAAGCAAAAAATACAGATAAGCAAAAATAAGAGGATCTGGATATTTAATCAGCCATACATAATCATTATGTGTTTTGATTTATATCGTCCTCTGACTATACATATCCACCCTCTTTTTTTTTTTTCCAAAATAAAAAAATGGGATTGTGTAGTAATAGTATTTCCTAAACTGCTTTTTCTTGCTTGTGTGAACATTTTTTTCATACCATTATGTAGTGTATGGCATTGTTTTTGGTAGTGCTCGCGGCCCTATTGTGCGGTTGTACATTTCGGACATCCTGAAGTACTTTATCGTCTGAAAATACACAAAGGTCCTTATCCTGTCACCTGGCAACATACATAAGCAGGAGGGAATCTTAGCACCTTTTCAGCTGGGAAGAAAGTTACTATGAGTCCCCGGTCCTATGCCCATAATCCTGAAACCCAAAGAGCTTTGAAGTCCTGAAAAGTTTTCGTAAATTTTGTTCCGTATGCATTCATCTAGCCTGAAGTAACAAGAGGCTGCCTTTGGTCTTTATCCCACTTAAGGAGCCAGTTTATTTATTATGCTGCAGAAATATTGGTGTTTGATTTTGGAATACTGCCCAGACGTTGCTGTGAGTGTTAAGTAATGTCTAAAATCGGTCTTGAAGAATTTTGGAGACAGATGAGACTTTAGACTTTGTTCAGTGTAATTGGCTTGAAGTTTGTTAATGAAGGTAAAATGGGTAAAGAACGTTTGATTAGTAGGAACTTTACTTTTTATGCTTTATTTTTTCCCTCCCTCTGAACTTCCTAGGCTTTAATCAGTGAGGATTTATAAGAAACATCAAACTATCATTTGTAGATTATCTGTCACGTTCCATCACACCTCATGTTTCTAAAATAAAATGTTGTGTGGCATGTAGTATTGTTTCTCAAGAGCTGTTAAGTAATATTTGAGCAAAAATGCACTTTCTTACCCCATCTCCACCTTCAAAGTCTCTTCTAGATACAAGAGTACTTCTCAGAGAATAAACTGTTGCATTTGAAGATGCTAAAGCTGTCTGCTCTGTAATGGGATAAATAAGCTTGCCCTGCGAAGGTTCCTGCAGTTCTCTTTTTGGAAGTAGACAATATTTGGAGATAGGAAATAGGTCACAGGTGCCTAGTGAGGAGTATAGGCCTTGCCACTAGGTAACCCAAGTCAACTGCCCAGAGGTGGGCCTAATTTGATGGGATACTAAAATCAGGAGAGTTCCCTTGAATCAAGTACAAAATATCTTTTTGGGTTATATGGCTGTGCAGTATATTGTCTTATACTGTTTGTTTTCTTAGATTTATGGAAAGATTGAAAGGACAGGCAAGGAACCTTAGAAACATCTAGTCCATCCTTCTCATTTTATGAGGAATTTGAGGTTGATACTCTCCTTGAAGTGCTTGCCCCTCATCTTTGCCTGTTAGGTTTTACTTGTTTCAGTTCGTTCAGACCTCTTAATACTCACTTGAATATCTCCCATTCCCAGTGTACCAAAAACAAGCAAGTGCTAAGGCACAGAGATACCTGAAAGGTAGCCTTTTCATATCCCGTTTAAGAATCTGCAAGTTCTCTGTTCTATACATAACACACATGAATGAATATGTGTCTTCAGCTAAGCTCTCCTGTGACCATTCGGTGGTGCTGAGGTTCTCTTGGTTAATAGTGCTTGCAAACGTGGCCCCTCAGCCTCATCCCTGGGCAGCCAGACCATCGCTGTCCGTGTGTTTCTGTTGTTCCTGTGTTCGTAATGGCTTACCTACTAGTGGCTGCTGAGATTAATAGACTTTCTGTTTTGCTTTTAAGTAGATTCCATTTTTTTTGCTTGTACTGATACCACTCACTAAGAAAGTTTATAAAAGGCTCTAAGGCAGGGAGTAGTTTCTTCTAACACTCTGTTCACGGCTCAGCAGCCCTGGATCAGCTCGTCCCGTGGTCGTGACTGTGGCATGTTGGTAAAATGTGTTTTGCACCTGCATTCTGAGATCTTCTCAGCTTTTACAAGTCACTGGGATCCTTCTAACGACCCTCCAGGAGGCTGTTTGCCTGAGTAGATGATGTTTCCAGATTTGTTGGCTCCGTTTTGCTGAACAAAATGTGTTATCAGATGATTTTTTGATTTCTTCCTTTAAATTAAAAATTGTTAGTGGCTGATGGGGTTGTTGGTGGTGGTAATTTTTAAATTAATGTAGGTCTTGAATTGATAGAGTTGTTAACTCTGTCTCCCAGCTGTGCATGTAGAGCGCTATTTTTACTTTTTTCATGCTAACATTCTTTTGTTTGGCATCATATTTTCAGTGCACCCTGAAGAATTGTGTTTATCTCATCCCATTATATGTGTGTTTGTCATTTATGTAAGCATATGGTATTGGGATCACAGCATTTATGTAAATCTTTACTATGCTCTGTTTATTTTGCTATTAACAGCAAGCTTAATGTCAATTTCTATTTAGACAGAAGAATGGTTATGGAGTTATTATATTTCACCTTACTCCCCCATCCCGCCACATACCATTCATTTATATTTGAGCAGCGTCTGCATTGTGCAAGATTGAAGAAAGCCATGTGAGGATTCTGATTAGCTTAGGAGGGTAACTGAAAGTTGGTCTTATTTCTTAGCAATGCTAAATCAAATTCCTGTGCATCCCTAAGCACACCTGGAAGGGAAAATAAGATCATTTTTGCAGATCCCTAACTTTGTCCCTTCCCATTATCCTTTTTTGTTATAGTAAAGCGTTCAATAGGTTTCAGGTTATTTAGTGATCCTTTGTGTAAGTGCCTATGGGAATATTTAATAAGTACGTTTTAGTAGGCCAAGGGCCAGTTGCTCAGCTTGTTTTTTATTTCAGGGTGATGTGTAAAAGAAAGCACCCCCCCCCCCACGTTGAATTATGTAGTTAAGATCCTGCAATCCTTTAGCATTTGGTCAGTTTCCAGGATTGCCTTTCTGTTTGGTTTTGTTTTTTAAAGAAATATTATGGGAATTTTTCTTTTTCTCCCAGAGGCTAGAATGAATGTTTTTTGTTTGAAATTCAGTTTGCAGTTGAATTAAGCTCATAGAAAAGTAGTGGCTGCTTGTGCCACCCGGCACATGAAATGCTTACTTTCAGTTGGTCCTCCATTCACCTCCCGGGACACAGGCTACTTACCTATGAAGCAGTCAGGATCGTCTTGTGGTGTTGATGATTTCAGTTATACGTTACAGGTTTAATGCATGGTGTATTATTTTTATTTTTTTATTTTTATTTTTTTGGTACTAGTTTTGGACCAATCGAATACAAAGGCCCCATGAGTGCTGTTTACATTGAGAAGTTTATCCGCCGGGTGATGAAACCACTTCTCTACATCCCATCTCAATCAGAATTACTAGATTTTCTCTCAGACTACGAGGTACCTGTCTTTCATATCTCCTCCCATCCCCAAGGTTTCACTGGGTTGTGTTGGATTGTTTATATTAGAAGGGTTTTTTATACCTCTTGATTTGCAGCAATGAAAATATCACATTATAGATAAGCCCCAATTAAATGATTTTTGAGATACTCGATCGTAGGGATGGTTTGGCCGAGTGAGTTTTGAGAGAATGGAACACTTGTAAACCTTGTGAATTTTTTGTTTGGGAATTTCCAGCAGACTTTCAATTTGTCTTATGATGAGCTTAGAGCAGATAAGAATTAACTTACAGGTTTATATGCACCTGCAAATTTCTAAAAATTTTATTTGACACTGTATGGCATGTTACTATGGAATACTTGGTTTTACTTGTCAGCTGTAGTTTAGCTTTAAAAAAAACTGGGAATGTGTGCCCTTCTATTTTATAATTTGCATAACTCTTTCAAGGTCTTATTAACAGAAAGTTTCCTAACATGGCTTCTCTGCTGCTTTCCCATTGCCAGCTTCATCCCCTGATAAATTGTTTTTTATAGGATCTTCAGTGTGTGTTCAGGACCTCTTATTATTGAGAGGCCAGTATAAAGCTTAAAATAATCTCAATAAATTATAAGAACAGTTCCACAGAAGAAGTCATTGCAGCAAGTGTAAATCATACTTGGGTACAGCAAGTAAAAATGATACTTAGATACAGGACCATAGGTACCTGAGACATAAACCCTACGAATCCAGACCTCACTGAGGATTTAGTAATTGTGACTGGGTTGGATTTTACCTTTTGCACTGGGGAGATTTTATGTAGATTGGACATGAATTTCTGTCGTTACAGCTTTTTGGTCATGTTAGGAACACTGTTTATGTGTTAACTCTGAGTAGATTCTTTAAGCAGCAGTGTTAATATCTAGTTATTCTGCTTGTAAGTTCTCAGCTGTGCATTAGAGTGAATGTGTCCTTACTCTTACGTGGCTATGGGATGGCTTTCTATGCCCCTCACAGGCTTGTCTCTCGTTCTGCGAGGGCAGGCACGGGATGGCTCTCTGTGCCCCTCACAGGCTTGTCTCTCGTTCTGCCAAGGCAGGCTGGCAGCTGGGAGCCACCCTGGGTGCCTGGGCCTGGTCCCACTGGCAGCACTAACTGGTTCTGTGACATGGGGCAGGTCACTCACCTGCCAGGCATCAGGGGACTGGAACGGGCATTTAACTCTTAGTTGCAATAGTTGTGTGATAGGTGGGTTTTAATGTAGATTTGCAGTAGATGACGGTCACGGAGGCGGTACGGCAGAATGGTGAAGAATCAGGACTTAGACACTGAGCTCCGTCACTTGTTAGCTGTGTGGCCTATGGACTTCTTAACCTCTTTAAGCCTCCATGCCTTCATCTATAAACAGGGATTAAATAAGACATGAAAGTGCCTGCAGGATGTATTCCCAATAAATGAAAACTTATCCATAGAAATGGCGTCATGGGAAAATCCTGGATATTTAGCACTATTGAGAGAACTCGACATGTGTGTAATGTTTGCTGGAACTTCCTACTTATATAAGAAATCTTTTGTTTGTTTTATAATTAAGATGATAAAAAATGACCTGCAGGGGTGAAGAGGTCTTCCTTCAGGTAGGCTTTGTAGGGACTTCTGTAGGACACTGTGCCTAGTTTTGCTTGAAATCCTGTTTTTTTCTTTACATTTTCACTGAGTTTCTCCTAAAAAATAAAGGGAAAAATGGCAGACGAGCAATGGCACATGAATAAATAGTATATATTATGTGTTCACCCTTTCAAAGAAAAGTATGGAAACCATTGAGATCACTTAGCGTTATAATAAGAGTACCGAGAGGCAACTTCATTATTATTTTCAGCTCCTTTGGAGATCTGTATCCAGAGAGTTCAGAGCCAGTTCTTAGCAGGGGTCATGTGATAAGGAGTAGGACTCAGCTAGGACTCTAGAGGTCTAGGTTTTAGTCCTGACATTAGCAAGTCTCTGACTTCTGAGTTTTACACAGATTTCTAGTCTCTGAAGGTAGGGAATTGGCTCACATAATCCTTTCTGACTATTTTGACTTTGATGAAGTTTAGAGGCTGAAAGAGGGAGGCAGAAGAAGGTTCATCAGTTACTGGTTGGGGAAGTTTTTTTGAGACATGCCTTTGAACATCTGTATCAGAGCTCTTTCTGATCTTGTTTTGTTTATGGCCTCTATAGTGTCTCTGTGGTTGGACCTGCAGGAGAGAGGCGAGTTCCCCTTTATGACTGAGCAGCAAAGCTGGTTCCTTACCTTTAGCCTCTGCATTCTCTGAATCTACTTGTTAGCAGTGCTTTCAGAGATGATGCTCCAAGTTTGACGCTGAGTTCACATCAGACTCACTGATGTGCTGGCGACATTACTCATTTCGGCGGCCTGCTGAGTTAGAATGATGTACAGCAATGTTCAGACTGCCTTTAAAACAGGACCAAGAAGGTGCTGCCAAGATGGGACCCTGTATGGCCTGTCAGCCTTTAGAATGCTTCCTCCCAAAGTGGTAGATAGCTTTTATCATGTTAGTATCATCTTTCACTGGGCTGCTTCTCACTGAGATGAAATTGCCTGGTTGGCAAGAGACAATATTTGATTAATGGTGAAAGAACTCAGGAGGCCAGCCCAGCATGGCACTTGTGAAACCATCTATCTTGTGAAACCTACCAACACTGCCTAGATGGTCTCGGTTTCGTGCACACTCTTTGTAAGATAACGTAACGGCAAAATGTTAGATCCAGAAATGAAACCACCGCCATGGCTTCGAGAGTCGAATAAAGAGGAAAGGTAAAGACATTTTTGGAGGCCCCGCTATAGAGCACAATATGCTTCTGGACATTCCTCTGAATTAAGGTTTCCCAACCTCGGCATTATTGACACTTGGAGTCAGGTAGTTCTGTGAGGGTGGGGGCTGTCCCACACTTTGCAGAATGTTTAGCAGCAGTCTTGGCCTCCACCTACTGGATACCTGTAGCACTTCCTTCCGCCCTTAGCTGTGACAACCAAAAATAGCCAGGCATTGCCAGATGTTCCCTAGGGGGACAAAATCACCTCAGTTGAGAATGTCTCTTGTAAATTACTGTTTTTCCCAAATAAGGCCTTAGGATGCTTCACAGGTATTAGAACAAACAGATCTTTTTTTTTCAGGTAGCACGCAGAATGCCACAATCTAATTGTTGCAAGCTTATCTCATATCACAGTGGCAGAGAGAATATGGAAATCAAGCAGTGCCTTGACTGGAAAATCCTGGAGCGTTATCTGGGGGGACTAGAGACAGGATGAGTTGTATTTGTCATCAGTAGAGCTGTCCGTGATGTTCAGCCTTATACTCATTGTTACTGCCCCTCTCCACAAAATATGCTTCCTAATATGTTAAGGGTCTTGCTAATTTAAAGAAATCTTACTATGAAAGGTACATCTTTTGATCAAGAGCCTTATCTCGTAATTTTTGTGTTTTGTAAAGGGATTTCAATATTAAGTGTATTTAAATTTAAGTATACCAGAATTGGGCTAAAATAATGCTTTAATGTTTTTGTGGCACTTCTGAGGTTTGTTAGAATGGCAATGCTTTTTGCTTATGTCTCTAGGTGTGTTTGTGACATCTTGAAGGAGTGCATTTGATAATTGTCCCCTCATTAAAAAAAACCATACTGATTAATTGTAAATTCATTTGTCTTTAATCGAGATATTTGTAAGCAGTTTGGACCGTCATAAAATTGTGCCATTAGTGTTTATTACTTGGGAAGTGATGATATTCTGGAAGTAATAACCTTTAACATAAACTTTTATTATGTGTATCCTGACCATATATGTATATGCTTATGTTGCTGTCACAAAGAGAAATGCTCTAGTTTTATCTTGGTTTGAATTTTTGTAAGTCCCTCAGATGAATCCTTCCAAAAGCCTCTTTCAGTTGATTTGATATTGAATTACCGAAAACAGTAGAAGTTTTTAACCAGTGGAAAACATTGTATTTAACTTGATATCTCAAACCTGCCCAAATTGGTTTGCTCGTCATTAACTCTAGTTTTCTAGGTTTTAGTCCTGACATTAGCAATGTCACTGAGCCTGGATGCACTGAGTAGAATATGACACTGAGCCTGGATGCAGTTTTTAGGAAAATAATTTTGCCTTTGATTTATTGAACATCACAGAAAGACATTGCAGGGTGAATATTATAAATACTTGTTTCTGTAAGTTCCAAAATACTTTACTCGTTATTAGCCAATAAAGAATGTGTAAACTATGCTCTGGTAAAGTGCCCTCCAGTTTTCACGTGCTTTTGCTTCTGATCTTCCTCAATAGCCATGTGAGATAGAAATGATAGGTCCTTCTAAACATATTCAGAAGGTGGGGGGCACAAGGGGTGTAATTTAACCCTCAGTGGAGACTGGCCTGTAGGGCTTCTGGCTCCCCAAATTCTTGCTTGTATCCAAAGAAATGTTTAAGGTCTCAGAGTTGAAACTTCACTGTGGATCTAGAAGTTAAAACTTTGGGTGTTTAACTATTTTATGTCATTTTTCAGGCTTTCTCTTTCAGGATAGAAAAATTTTGAAGGTGTTGGCTTCTTAATTTGTAACTTTTTCCCCTTCATTTTTAGGAATGGTGTTTAAGAATAAATAGTGATTGAGGATGGGGCCATGGGTGTTGACCTGCTGTTAAGGCAGCAGGGTCTCACTATTTCGTGTTACTGAGTGGGTGTTCTGTGTAGGATAGTCACAGTATCGAGGCAGGGTAACGTCTAGATTTTTCTTCTCAGATATGCACTAAAATCATACCTGCCTTGGAGCGCCTGGTTGGCCCAGTTGGGAGAGCATGCACTCTTGATCTCGAGGGTTGTAAGTTTGAGCCCCATGTTGGGTGTAGAGATTCCTTAAAAATAAGTAAGTAAATAAGTAAATAAATAAATGAAATCATACCTGCCTTATAAATAATGAATGCCACTAGAAACTGAGGTAAACTTGCCAGTGGATACTGCAGAGGGAGAAGAAGAGCTTGAAGTCCTCTTGTTGCAAACCATATTAAGAAATTCTATTTTCGGGCGCCTGGGTGGCTCAGTTAGTTAAGCGAGACTGCCTTCGGCCCAGGTCATGATCCTGGAGTTCCAGAATCGAGTCCTGCATCGGGCTCCCTGCTCAGCCGGGAGTCTGCTTCTCACCCGACCCTCCTCCCTGTCATGCTCTCTGTCTCTCATTCCCTCTCTCTCTCAAAAAAAAAAAAAAATCTTAAAAAAGAAAAAGAATTCTACTTTCTTCATTCCCTCCATCTGTAGAATCCCTCTTCCTTGAGGGTTCTTCCTGCCTGTTTAAGATACAGACAGGAAAGTGTCGTTTATTACTTGTGGACAACATAGACAAACATATGCCAGGGGCATTTTTATTTTGGTGAATGTCAAGTTGAGTGGGCAGGGAATAGCGTTTGGTAATGGTAATGTCACTTACAAGTTCAGGAGTTCTATGGCTCTTCTAATTTTAGTATTTTTTTAGGTATCATTTGACAGGTATCAGTAGCTTCTACATCAATAATGCTTTTTTGTTTTTGAAAGCACTTGACAGAATCATCTGATTTGTGCCTTGTAACCTACCTACCAAAAGCCAACAGTATTATTTAGAATGCTTATCTTGTATTTGCAGCCAAAATAGTTTTTGATTCTTTTCATGAGTTTTCTGTAATTTATCCACTTACGATCAGTGATTTAGCGTACATCCATTAATTTATTCTTAGCAGGTTTGGCAAACCACATTGTTTTAAATTTAAGTGGGATGGGGAACAATCTTGGGAATCTTTTGGAGGGGAAAGTTGGGTGTTAGGAAAATTGCCTGGTGATAGAAAACCTGAGCCTTTTGGAGAAAAACCTAGTAGAATGCCTGGCACCTGCTGTTACCTGTTGTTTGTTAGTAAAAGTCTACTCTGCAGTTGAGCAAATAAATAGGTACCACCTCTGTCAACTCCTAGGTTGATAGCACCATGAATGAAACAGTTTTGAATTTTCTCGGGTGTGAGTTAACATTAGTAAGAAATACTTCCAGTGCCATGGAGTAGAAACACTGAGGTTACTATTCTTACGGCCACTAGAGGGTGTGCGCACCGTCTGCCAAAATGTATGCCTCACTGCAAATGGTGTTCACTTAGCAAAGAAATACTTTATGCTGATGAGGTTTGCTGGCCTCCTATAAATAGCCTCTTTCCAGCCTCCTCATGATAGCAGGTGCTGAGTATACTGTACCCCAGGGAATGGAATTAAAAGCATGCAAACTGGGTCAAGTTGTAATCTGGTACTCATCATGTTTTAGTCTCGCTAAATTGTAGGAGGCGCTTTGTCGTATTTCTCTTTTTGTCTCCATTCTTCCACTCATTCACAAATGTTTATTTTGTGCCTGCCCGGTGCCAGGTACTGTCTGAAGTGGATATGTAGTGATGAACAAGAGAGACCCTCTGGAGATAAACAACAAACAGGAACACAGACAAGGTGCAGGGAGTTGAGAAGTGTCCTCCCAAAATGCCTGTCTGCCCAGAACCTCAGCATTGGCCTTATTGGGAGATAGGGTCTTTACAGGTGTCGTTAGTTAAGGATCTCGAGATGAAAGCATCCTGGACTTAGAGCAGGTCCTAAACCCAATAACTGGTGTCTGTATAAGAAGAGGAGAGGACACAGAGACACCGGCGAGAAGGCCATGTGAAGCCACAGGCAGACACGGGAGTGATGCAGCCACAAGCCAGGGAATGTCTGGAGCCACCAAAAACTGGGGAAGAGGCAAGGAAGGATTCTTCCTCGGAGCCTCCAGAGAGAGCACAGTCCTGCTGCCCTCCTGATTTCGCACTGCTAGCCTCTAGAACTGTGAGAATAAATGTGTTGTTTGAGGCCACTGAGTTTGAGGTAATTTGTTAGGGCAGCTCTAGGAAACTAATGTACAAGGTCGTTTCAGATAAGTGCCCAAAGGAAAATGAAGGAGGGTGATGTGGTAGACGCAAGGGCAGGGAGGAATGGTATAACTGATTTAGAAGACAGGGAAGCCTTTCCTCTGAGGAAAGGATGTCGCAGCAGAAACTTCCACTGAAGCCTGTGTGTGAGGCAGCCCTGAGGAAAGATGGAGGGAGTGCTTCAGGAGGAGGGAACAGGAAGTCAGAGGTCCTAAGGAAGGACTAGGACTGGTGGAGCCAGAGCAGAGGGCACAGTGGTAGGAGAGGAGGTCACAGAGGTGTCTTCCTTTTTTTTTTTTTTTTAAAGATTTTATTTATTTATTTGAGACAGAGAGAATGAGAGAGAGAGAGAGCACATGAGATGGGGGAGGGTCAGAGGGAGAAGCAGGCTCCCTGTCGAGCAGAGAGCCCGATGCGGGACTCGATCCAGGGACTCCAGGATCATGACCTGAGCCGAAGGCAGTCGCTTAACCAACTGAGCCACCCAGGCGCCCGAGGTGTCTTCCTACTGTCGTGGGTCCTGATTAAACCTGACCGTGACACGCGTGAGGGAAGAGCACGGGCACTTGAGCTCCTGTGTCCGCTCACCTGGTGGCCAGTTAAGCATCCAGGAATGGACCAGTAGGACCCTGGGGGTGGAAGACCTTCACACGTTGGTAAGCATCCGAGTGAGGAGGGACAGCCTGTGGATCGGCAGGGCTTGCTCCCCAACTTCAGCCCAGCGTCAGGCAGGTCTACGTGCTCGGCTGTCTCATCTGAAAGAGCCTCACAGGGGCGGGGCCTGGACAGAGTCGTCTGCCTGGCAGTGGCCCCTGGGTTTATTTGCTGCTGAGCAGGCTATGGGCCTGGACCTAGAAAGGTCCTTGTGTGTGAATATGCACTTTTTTGTTTGAAATATTTTAAGGTTCATTCTCAAACATGCCGGTTTTCAAAATTTAATACAGACCATTAATGGTATTGTGCATATTTGAAAAATAACACTTGAAATAGACTTTGCCTGTTCCTTGTGTTCTGAATGGCTAGTTTTTTACAATTTCTGTAGCTTTGTATCATCCCCTGTAGTTGTTGAGTCTTATGGTCTTCATTTCTTTGGCAATGAGAAGTGAAAATAATTTTGCAGATGGGATTGTTTGCTTTGTATTGTTTATGGGATTGCTTTGGTCAAAGTGCTTGAAAATTGCAGTGCTGGTTCTTTTGAAGATGAGACTCCTTCCTCCAAACTACGAAGGCCCTTGGAAAACTGCAGCTGTGAGGCTGTCAACAAGAAAGTCTTCCCTTATAGAGGTGTCCACCCTGTTACTTGTTTTGAAAGGTTGAGTTTGGGTTTTCCTTGAAGACTGCGAATTTGCATTTTCCTTACTTCAATACTATGTGTACCTGTTCATATGTATGCATGAACACGTGTAGTTGCACCCTGCGTGTAGACAGATGCATGCTTGTGGGCCATGTGTCCACTCTCAGCATGAGTGAGAAGAGGGCTGAAATTGACCTCATTTAATTTTTAGCCACGAAACAGTTATTAATATGTAGGATGAATTTATTCCATTTGATTTTGGTTTGGAAGATTGGTCAGAATTTAAAGAAACTTAAATGAGTCTGTTGTCTTTCTGTTAGTTTCCATTTTTGTTATCTTTTGTGCCCAATATTAACGAAGTGACTAGAATTTCTAAAGATGTTGTCTTTCTTTGTTTTCGGTAGAAGCGCTTATTACACTGTCATAGCCTTGTTTGAAACCGTAAGAACCCAAACACTGTAATTCTACTTGAAGTCAGTTCTGGGTCGGCTTGTTAAAAACATGTTGAAGGAGTTTAGCAGAAAAAATGTTGTTTTCTGATTTCCTCAGTTGTTTGAGAAATAAATTTATGTGCTGTTTTCTTTTTTTTAGATATTAGGATTAAACATTCTGACTCTGTTTCTAAAAACCAGTTGATTTATTTAAAATTGAATCTTAAAATAAGCAAGTGTTTTAGATTTGAAAGGGTGTGTTTTCCACTACGGATCAGAAATTTCCTTTTTTTACAGTGTACTGATGTAAAATTTTACCAACAGATTAAATTTCTACTTTACCTTTGGGATCTGATTTTGTCCCAGTGATCAGATCAGCTCCATTTACTTATTAAGCATGTGCTTTAGGGCCAGAAAGGGGTCTTTACATTTGCCTAGTGCTTTATCAAGCTCATTCTTCTCAGTAACCTTGTGATGAATTGTCCCCATTTGCCAGAGAAGGAGGCTGAGGCTTTCCATTGAAGTGTCCACCCAAGACCATTCAGTGTCAGACTCCAGGCCCAGCACTCTTTCCCCAGGGATCTCACAGTTTGGCTTTTAGGGCAGATACGATTATCACAGGATGCCACCAGACAGAATTTGTGCCACAGGGCCTTCAAGAGAAGGAAGCAGTTACCCTGACGTGGAAGGCAGGATTGGTCTGGTAGGGGACAATTAATTGGTTTGGCAGAACGCAGGGGTGTTCTGTGCTAAAGCTTAGATAAGTGGATTGAGCAGGTGGAAAGAAACTTGTGGGAGTGGAGGAGCAAGAGGGTAAGAGATGGGCCTTCCACAGACTGACCTGACCAGAGAGGAAGGTTGTCATTGTATAATGTGGGGGTCTGGGTATGGGGGCAAAGAGCCCCTGGAAGGATGACCTTGAACACTAGCTGAGCCAGTCTCATTTAACCTGATTTCCCTAAGTGTGAAGGCATGTTTAGAGTAAATGAGAGGAAGCGATTGAGGAAGAAATCTGAGAAAGGTTATAAAGAAATCATTGATTTAGTTTGCCTAGAGGCACTAAACAAAAGGCATGAGTTACTCGAACTTGATGGTGAGGTTTCTAGCCAGGGACTTAGAAGAACTCTAAGCAGGGCCCCTGGGTGGCTCAGATCGTTAAGCGTCTGCCTAAGAACTGTAAGCAGAGGGTGGAGAGATCCACTTAGGGAGAGGGAAGGAAGTTTCAGCTCTGAATGCCCCTGTGAATGCTCTGCGTCTCCATCCCTTACCCTGTTGGTTGTGTAGATGGAGGGAAAGCTCAGTACTGTTCCGCAACTTTGTTCATGTGGTTAGCCTTCTTAAAAAATGAAACACAACAAATTGCAGTTGCCAAATAATGATGGCATGTCCAGATATAAAATATTCCTGTGACGCAGTGGCCTCTGGTCCCTCAGTCACCTCATTCTGCTCTTGTTCCTGCAGCCTGGAGTCCTCGGCTACTTTGAGTTCAGTGGCTCGCCCCAGCCTCCTGGTTATCTGACCTTCTTCACTTCAGCACTGCACTCACTAAAGAAAGGTAAAAATAATTGCTATCCAGACATTGGTACTTGCAAAAAATGTGTGTATATTGAGATCTTCTTTTACATATGTTACCCTTATGATTCTATATTTAAATTTCCCGATTCCTTTTCTCTGTATTTATATAAAATACACTGTTTTGTGTTCTATTGGCAAACAAAATACTATGCTATTTCAAATACAGTCTAGTCTCTAAGATGTGTAGCTTTTTAAACTGTGGTTTGATCATACTGTGTCTGCAATTATATATTTTGCAGTTGAAAATTTATACCATAACCTTTCTGAGTGTATAGTTACAAGTTTTGGTCAGAATTTTAGTGGTTATATTACCAGTTGGATATACCATAACTTGGGAATACATTTCCTTTGGGGAGTATTTTTACAAGTATAAAAGTCATGTCACATTATAGCATAAGTATGCATCTATATATATATATGTATAATTTTGTTTTATTTGTTTATACTCAGCTGAATCATACATTATTTGAGGTCCCTACTTTTTAAATGAAACATTGTGTCCTGTCCATCTTTTCATGTTGTTCCATGTTCTTCTCTGTAACAGTCATGACCTCCTGTCAGTTTTCTGTTGGATACACTTTCATCTGCTCACTTGTCTGTCTTCTCTGATACACTTTCATCTGCTCACTTGTCTGTCTTCTGTTACCGTGCTGGTCCAGGCCCATTCCCCCACCCCTGGACTAGACCAGTGGACCCTCAGCTGGTACCCACTCTTGCCCCTTCTTCCTCACATTAGGGTCCATTCTCCCCAGCCTCTAGGCCCAGGTCTCCACTTGTCAGACCCCAATTCATCCTTCAGGGTCCAGTCAAATACCACTTCTACAGTTTCCCCTGATCTCAGTTGGGTATCCTATTGCTTCTCATTTGTAGCACTTAACATAGTTTATATTTATGTATGAAGTTATGAGATTTGTTTAATGTCTGTCTTCTTCCTCAGACTGTGCAATTTCTGAGGGTGGGGCCCGTGTGTCTTCAGGAAGTGCTTTTCCTCCAGCATCTGGCACATAGCAGGGGTTCAGTCACTGTTTGCCAAGTGAGCGATCAGATTGATGGCTGTGTCATCTTTCCCCCAGTAGATCAACCAAAAATATGTAACTGTCCTTCTGTTACTGGGTATTAGATTGCTTCCATATTTTGAGGGAAGGAGGATTAGAATAGTATACTAGTAATACATCAGTCATATCACTGGCCATTTTAAGATAGACACTGTCTTAGGGTTGTATGCATAGAGAACTACTGCATTCGTGTTTTTCACTAGGGACATTAAGAGAGGAAATCAGGCTGTCACATAAGTATGTGTCTGTCCACTTGAAAGACTCTGAGCTGCCCAGATTCAGGTGACTAAGAAAACGTAGTGTAAGTTTAAATTTTGAAAGCAGCATACTGCCAACATAAAAAAGCTTAAGAAGCCGGTACTCAAAAATGTTTTTAGAAAATGAAAGCCCCGGGGCACCTGGGTGGCTCAGTCATTAAGCGTCTGCCTTCGGCTCAGGTCAGGATCCCAGAGTCCTGGGATCGAGCCCCGCATCGGGCTCCCTGCTAGGCGGGGAGCCTGCTTCTCCCTCTCCCATTCCCCCTGCTTGTGTTCCCTCTCTTGCTGTGTCTCTCTCTGTCAAATAAATAAAATCTTTAAAAAAAAAAAGAAAGTGAAAGCCCTGGGGCGCCAAGGGGCTCAGATGGTTAAGCGTCTGCCTTTAGCTCTGGTCGTGATCTCTAGGTCCTGGCATTGAGCCCCGTGTTGGACTCCCTGCTCAGTGTGGAGTCTGCTTCTCCCTCTGCTTCCCCTCCCTGCTCATGCTCTCTCTCTCTCTATCTCTCTGTCTCAAATGAATAAATAAAATCTAAAAAAAGAAAAAAAAAATGAAAGCCCCCTAGAGATCTCAAGCGAAAACTGTACGTGAAAGGCCAATCTGCAATCACTTACTCATCGACATGATGGTAGCATTCAAGTTCTTGAGTTGAAGAGGACATTTCAAGATGGTGGAAGGATGTTTTATTATCTGGTTAGCTTATGTTGTGTGCTAATGATTCATCTTAAATTACTTTTTCATTCAGAGGTTTTCAAAATATTACTTCTTTTTTGGAAGAACCTTTCCAAGTACAAGATACAGTGATCTTTTAGCCCCTTTTTTTTCTTTTCTTTTTTTAAGCAAAGGAAGATGATAAATGGGTAAAAACTATTTGAAGGAACAAAGTAAACCTCTTTGGTCGAATCCCTAATATTGACAAATGATCACAGGCAGTTTCTTCTCAGAATAAACCTAGTCTCTGATTACCTTGGCTACATTTCTTCCCTAGCTTGTGACTCTAGTGGGGTCTGGTAAAATCCTCTTGCATATGAACTTTGCAAGAGCGGAGATTCATTCTAATTCATCATTTTTCACTTCGTTTTTGTGGGTAAGCTCTCACTTAAGTTTAATGAACCATTTTTAGAAGAAAAAGTCAAGTTTGGAATGACGACTTCCCATAATATGTGCACTAAAACCTTGCTTTGGGCATCTGGTTTTTTCCTCCACTTTTCTTTCTCATACCCAGAAGTCAGACAGTATTTTACTTATTAATAGTAGCTGTTCAGTAAGAGAAATGTGTGCACACTTTTTTTTTTTTTTTAAGATTTTATTTATTTATTTGACAGAGAGAGAGACACAGCGAGAGAGGGAATACAAGCAGGGGGAGTGGGAGAGGGAGAAGCAGGCTTCCCGCCGAGCAGGGAGCCCGATGCGGGGCTCGATCCCAGGACCCTGGGATCATGACCTGAGCCGAAGGCAGACGCCTAATGACTGAGCCACCCAGGCGCCCCTGCACACTTTTTTTTTAATGTTATAGTTTGAAATATAAATTATAGGTCAAGGTTGTATTTAGATTATGTACAACAAATTGAGGCCGAAGGCACATTTGCCTCACTTAACAATTGGTTATGGAGAGCTTAACTAGAGAAGTGTTTAGTCTGTTGTGGTAGAAAGCAGATGTCCTGGTTTAACATGCCACAAGTGTTTACAGAATGCACGTATCTTTCCATTGCCTTTATTTTTTTTAATTGTCTTAGAAATAGCCAGGACGCTCTCTGACATTTGTCTTAAGGTAGCTGGCTGGCATGAGTGGACAAGTATTTTGAGAACGTACCGTGTCTAGGTGTGGAGGGTGTGCTACGAGAGAGTACATGCCTACCTCAAGAATGCGTGAGTTTAGTTGTTTTTTTTTTTTAAAGATTTTATTTATTTATTTGAGACAGAGAGAATGAGAGAGAGAGAGCACATGAGAGGGGGGAGGGTCAGAGGCAGAAGCAGGCTCCCTGCCGAGCAGGGAGCCCGATGCGGGACTCGATCCAGGGACTCCAGGATCATGACCCGAGCCGAAGGCAGTCGCTTAACCAACTGAGCCACCCAGGCGC